>NC_034595.1:103922599-103940629 GCF_900095145.1 Mus pahari | reverse complement strand
GTCTGAGTTCCCTCAGTGAGGGTCTGGCCCCTGTTGCCCACCTCACAGTCGTATAACACATGTGTGTCTGAGTTCCCTCAGTGAGGGTCTGGCCCACAGATAGTCAAAATTTCAAAAGATTTTCATAATTATAAAACGTCTTAAATGAAATTGGAACAATTTTAATAACCAGCAGTGACCAGAAAGCAATTAAGGCTGCGGGGACATCGTTAAGTAATGGAAAAGGAGGGTTAATTGCATGGTTAATAAAAGGGACAGGGAGGAACAAATCTCAAGGACTTGAGACAGCTCAATAAACCAAGTTCAGGATCACGGCGACATCTTTATGTTTGCTTGACTTAGTGTTCTCTTCCTCTTAATTTTCCTCAGGAGAAATTCATTTCTCTGCCTCCCTGTGGTGGGAAGGAGGTTACCCACCATCCGTGTCTGTTTCCATGGAAAACCTCTATCCCAATCCAGACATAGACAGACCTATGACTCAGGCCTCATCAATCAAAGCAAGTTAGATCCACTTTTATCCAGAATGGGGCATAGGGATTGGAGTGGCAGTCACCAAGAGATCTCAAAACTGCAGGAAAGCTTACCTACCCTGCATTCTACAACCCTCAGGTTGTCATAAAGCCACCAGACATGTGAATCTGCCCTGCTTGCTGCTAATGGGTTAATCAGTCTTGCACTATTGGACATGGGGATTCCCTTAAGCTTCCTACAGGCCACAGGAAGCACCCTGTCCTTTGGTGAGACTTAACTTCGGGTTTCTGTCTTTAGCCCCACCTTGCAATAGATGCAGAAGTGCCCAGGCAGAGCTGGCTTGTTATACCGGAGTTCTGCTAAGGCCTAGAGCTGCCTCCCAGAGAAATTCTGGTTCCAACAGGAAACCACATCCAAACCCAGAAGCCAGGACAAAGAAAACTGCCCTCTGGCCCAGATGTGAGAGAGCAAGGGCAGCTGGGGCTACCAGCACCCTGGAGAAGTTTGCCTTGCTCAACTGCAGAGGGATGCTGGTCCTGTTCCTGTGGCCAGGGGTTGGGTTAAATCCTCCAGGAGCTCTGGTTTCTATACATTGGGTTCAAAGCTGCTTTCTCAGAAAGTGCGAACCCTGGTTCCCTGGGGCTTTCCATGGATGTGTTAATAGGACAGTTAAAGGGAAGCAGGGAGGCAGGGGTGTCACAGACTGGACCCTCCAGAACTGGGGCCTGGCTTCTCTGTTTATACATGTATGTGTGTGTGTGTACATGTGTGTGCATGTGTACGTGTGCACATGTGTGTGCTTGTGAATGTGTGTGCATAGACACATACTTGATCTTCAAATGCCACCTATTTCCTTAAGCTTTGACTCAGATTAAGGCCACCCTTCTGTTTCCAGGATTTCACAGACAATATCAATTCCTAAACAAGGAAGCTGATTGGCCAGTTTGTCCTGATTTTTTAGACTTTTGAACAATTGACAGAATTAGAAAAGAAATGTTAAGGAAAACAAAGAATTTGAACTCAGAACAAGAGTCATGGGGGTGGGGTGGGGAACCTTGAAGGAAACTTACAGCTTAAGCTCAGGGAAGACATCTCCTGGCCACACAGCACCAAGGTGGGTGAGCCACCGAGAAAGGATTTGGATTATGTATTCCAGCTTCTGCATGTGTATGTGTGCTTGTGTGTGTGCATGTGAGTGCTTGTACATGTGTGTGTGCTTATCATCTGTGTGTGTGCTTGTGCATGTGTATGTGTGCTTGTGTGTGTGCATGTGTATGTGCTTGTGCATGTGCATGCTTATCATCTATGTGTGCTTGTGCATGTGTGTATACAAGTGAGTGATTGTGCATGTATGTGCATGCCTGTGTATGCATGTGTATGTGCTTGTGCATGTGTGTGCTTGTGCATGTGTGTGCATGTGAGTGCTTGTACATATGTGTGTGCTTGTGCATGTGTGTGTGCTTATGATTATGTGTGCTTGCTTGTGCATGTGTGTGCTTATGCATGTGTATGTGTATGCATCTGCATGTATATCTGCACAATTATGCATGTGTATGTGCGTGTGTGCTTGTGCATGTGTTATACGTGTGTGTGCATGCTTGTGTGTGTGTGTGTGTATGCTTGTGCAAGTGTGTGTGTGGGGGGTCGTTTTCTCAGAAGTCCCCAGTGCCCATGCTCTGCAATGCAATCCTGTAAGTCTCATTGAGCCTCCACACCAAGTGAGTGTCTACTGACTGGCCTTTGTGCCTACCAGTCTGCACCTCAGAAAGGAGAAATTCCTGGCTCCCAGGTATCTTGGTTTGCTTTCTGTTGAGTAATTAAAGGAACTTTGGGAGTAAAGGGTTTATTTGGCTTACACATCCATGCCATAGTTCATTGTTGAGGGAAGTCAGGACAGGGATTCAAACAGGAACTTGAAGCAGAAACCTTGGAGGAACACTGCTTGCTAGCTTACTCCCTGACTCATGCTCAGCTAGCTTTATAATATAGCCCAGGACCTCCTGCCTAGGGCTGGCACCTCCCTCAGTCGGCAGGGCCTTCCTTCATCAAGCAGCTATCAGAACTATGCCCCCACAGACAAGTGCACTGGCCAGACTAATGAAAGATTCCTCAGCTGCGGCTCTCTCTTTCCAGATGACTCTAAGTTTTATCAACTTAGCAATAAGGGCAAATCCGGGCAGCAGTCCAAGCAGAAACTCAGAGAATGGGATGAGCTCTTTCCCAGTCAGTGCAAGGCGTGGGGCTGTGGGCCTTGTGGCTCTGAGCTCCCGTGCACGCGGCTGGGAAGAAGCTCTTTTGTACTGGGTTCATTTCCTGCTCTCCGTGGGCCCAGCCCATCTGCCTCCTGCTTCCCTGGTTAGGTTTCATTTTGCTTTTCTCTCCAAAGAGATCTTGCCTCTAAATCAGGTCCCATCAGGGCTCAATGACGGGTGGCTGGTAGGACTGCCCTTTTGTTTAAAGATATAATCAAGTCAGGCACATAGGCCCTGTGACCATTCCAAATCCACCCAACTGGGAGTATGCCAACAAGCAAGCAAATGAACCACCACCACCCGGCGCTCCTGGCCTGTGGACCCAAGAACCCTCCAGTCTGCTAGACCCAGTGGCTCTGAGCTACAGCAGTGTGGGAAGAGCTGTGAGCCCATTAGAAGATCCACTAGGCTCAAGCTGATAAGATCATCAGACATGAAAATTCCTTCCTCTCTATCCCAGATGGGGGAGCTGAAAACTCAAGCACCCTCGCTGGGCAAGACCCCATCTAACCCCAATTGCATGCTGCTACTGGAGCTCAGCAGAACTCGAGTTGATGGAAAACCTCAGCACGTAGCAACTTCCATCTCAACCAGAGTTTCCAGCCCATCAGCCCTGTGCAATTCAGCTCGGGATGACTGAGGAAGGACCCCTGTGTGCATGGCTCATGGTGATGTTTAGTCCTCAAGGAGCAGGCTGCAAGATGCCAGCTGCCCCCTAGCCAGCCGCGCTGCTGCTTAAGGTAGGCATTGGTAGGTGAAGTCCGTATACTATTTCTCAAACTAGCCTCTGAGGAGGTGGAGTGCCTGCAGACAGCCATTCGGGAAAGAAAGGAAGGTTCCTGAAGAAATCTATGTGGTCTGTTTGCTGATCCTGTAACAAAACACCTAAGACTGGGTCATTGTAGAAAACAAAGGTTTGTGAGCTCACAGGGTCAGAGGCTAGGGCATGCAGAAGCATGGCTCTGGAATCCTGTCAGCATTCCTGAAGGCCTGACTGCTTCATAGCAGTGTGGAGGGTGTCACCTGATGAGAAAGGGGGGCCATGACACATGACACCTAGACTGCCCTGTTTATAAGATCCACCTGTGATGGCTCTGTATGACACTATTTCTGAGGAGACACAGCACAACATATACTCAGGCTAGACAGAACTGACAACAGATACAAGGATGCCACCATGGTCCAATTTGTTGAACCAATGCATTTATTGCAATTAATTAATTAAATTAAATTAATTAAAGGCATATGGCTGCGGAGTTATTTACTGAAGCATGGATGTCTCAAAGGTAGCCCCATTCCCTGAAAGTCTACCCCAGTGTGGGTGACAGCTCACACAAGCTGAAGCCCTGGAGCTCACTATGCATCTTGTGGATGGCTCAAAGGGTTGAAGAATTTCTTCTTTGCCACATGGCTGGGCCAATCTTATCTGACCTTACTGCTTATATAAGCTTGGGAAGGGAAAGTCCTTGTGTAGCTCATCAGTTTCAGGGACTTCCTGAGACTTCTGAGTGGCTGACTTGCTTACTCTTAAGAATCTTTGGGGGGAATCACTATACAACCAATGACTGAGCCTTTACAACTGCATGGCCTCCAGAGATACCCATCTCCAAATACCATTAACATATGGCTCTGGGGGCTAGGATTCTGATACAAAGATACAAACGTCTAGACCATCCAATCCATGCATTATAAAATTGGCATCACGTGACTTGAGTCTATTCCACATCAGCCCCTGGAGGCAATGACCTCAAGCACATAAGGATGTGCTGAGCTTTGAGTGTGTATGACTTGTGTAGAATTTAGTGATCGCCCTGCCCAAGTGAGATTCCTGTTGCCCATTAACTAATTATTTCTCCCCAAATCTTTAGAAACAAAGCCTGCATGCCCCCTCCTACTTCCTATGGGGCAATGATTTGCAGAGTGGCTTGTCTGTCTGCCCAGGGTCTGCAAGGCTGAGATCACTGTGCCCCTGGCCCCACATTCTCTCTCACCCACACTCAGCTGGAGAAGGACCCTTATAGTGGTTTGAATATGTACTCTCCCCTAGGATCATGATCTGTGTGTTGACCTAGTCTAGAGGATGGTGTTACTTGAGAGGTAACAGAAGTTTTAGTGAGTTGGGCTTACCTGGAGAAGCAGGCCACCAGGGGTGAGAACTCAGGACATAGTAGTGCTGACACCTTCTATCTTGTTTCCTGCGTCTGGGTCTGCTGTGATGGGAGCAGCTTCCACCCCGTATTCTCTCCTTTCCACTGTGCTTCCTCACTGCGACAGGCTGACGCTGTCTGGTACAGTAAGCCAAAACAGATCTAAAGCTTCCCCCCATTAGGCTGTCTCTGTCAGAGTGGCACAGAGGTGACCAATGGAATCTACCTTCAAGCCCCATCAGTTGGGTTGCAGGATTCCTTTCCTTGAAGGCATGGAAGCCATGGACACCTTACTGAGCAAAGCTTACAACATAAAGGCACAGTTGTCCCTGTTTGGAGCCTCTGGATTCCAGAAAGCTGAGACATCCTTTAACGATTCAGATTCATCCTTCCTAATGAGAAACTTAACTGCTTAGGGGTGGTAACTACATCTGCTCAGCCTTGTCATATGCCATCCATGGATGTGAGGCTCAGCACGAGCACCCACACTCGAGGGAGGGATCAGCAGGGTGGAGAGAGCAGCCCGGAGGGCATCTGAGGATTGTGCCTATTGTTCGATGGAGAACCCAGCAGAAGGCAGCCATGCTTGCCAGCATCATCGACCTAGTCACACTTTCTACTGATCACAGCACAAGATGGAGTCAGGAGAGCTTAAGGGATATACTGAGATCTCTCAACTCTGACATGGAGTGACATCTCCGCTAACAGTTTATCTTTACTTCTTCAGAATGCCTTTTAAGAAGCCAGATGCAGCCGTTCATGCCTGTAATCCCAGCACTAAGAGCAAAGACAGAAAGATCCCTGGCACATGGGACAGCCAACCTTGGTGAGTTCTAGATCAATGATGGACCCTGTCTCAAACAACAAAAATGCATGTCACCTGAGGAAAGAAAACCAAGGTTGTTCTCTGGCCTCCCGTGCATCTGCAACACATGTGCACGCACACATGCATGCACATGCACATGTGCACGTGCACACATACCCCCCCACACACACAAACACACACGAATGTACACATGCCTGCCCCCACACATGCACACATTCCATCAGTCTTGAAACTGACCAGGCATGGTAGCTAGTGCCCCAAACCCCAAAACTCAGGAGAATGAGGCAAAAGGATATTGAGTTCAAGTTTCACCTGAAACACCTAGGAAAAGTGCCTTGAAAAATAAGTCTTACAACTAACTAACCAAAAAGAAAGCCAAGTTTTAAACCTAAGTTTTCTCATTCTAAAGTGCAACCCTTCCGCAGAGCAACCTCTGCTCCAGGAGGCCCCTGCAAGCCATGTGAGGTGAAGTGATCTGGAGAGAGGCCTTCGTCTCAGCCTTCCCTGAAGTGGGAAGAGACGCAGCCCTAGTCATTCTGCATCTCTCTTTGCTGACAGAATCCTGATCTACTCTTAAGTGCACGTATCTCTGTCTGTGTGAAAAGCAAGGAGAGTCCCTCTGTGGGGCCACTCCATGCTCACTCCAACCCTGTCAGGACACTGCTGCCATTCCCCTCTGTCATCAGTGTCCAAGGAAGTCAGGGGAAGTCTTTGTGGTACACTAGGAAGGTTCCTCCCTCTTTACCTCTCTCCTGTCCCTGTCCCCTCTCTGACTTCACTGTGCACATGTGAGGCCATTGAGACAGGAAATGTGACAAAATCTTGAAATCATAAGGAAAACCCTAAATGTTACAGAAAATATTGGTCCAGAGCTCTGACCCTGCCAAGTGCTGGCCTAGCCCTGAGCCTGGTGAGGCAGTCAATGAGGGCTGTCTCCTGGTTCCATCAAGGCTCTTGCCTCATCTCCCCTAAGACTAATGGAAAGAGCAGGTAATGGAGGCTAGAGATCTTTCTCATCAGTTTGGGACTAACAACCTTAAACAGAGTAAAATAAAATAAAATATAACAAAAAACCTAACATTTTAAACCAGACTGCCACATCAGATTTTAATGAAACAGACTTAACTCTTGGTAGTGACCAAAGAACTGACAGACAGCATTTATTGCTTTGGGAGTGTCTTCTCGATGAGCAAGCCTCCAGGTCACTCATGGGAGGCTTGGAGGCTGTAAAAAGCTGCAGCATAAATTCCCATCTAGAGCTGATGTGTGGACTCTTGAAGGCTGGGGGAAGGATGAGCCCCAACTACACTGAATGTCACCATCGGAGAGGTCCTGGGGGAGGGATGAGCCCCAGCTACACTGACTATCACCATCAGAGAGGTCCTAGGGTAGGGATGAGCCCCAGCTACACTGACTGTCACCATCAGAGAGGTCCTAGGGAAGGGATGAGCCCCGGCTACACTGACGGCCACCATCGGAGCGGTCCTGGGGGCTGGCTTGGTCAACAGGTCCAGGCCAGGTCCTAAAGCTTCAGGCATGGTGAACTGCAGAGAGGGCTCCAGGGAGCTCCCTGTTGGATGCAGAAGTCACAGACACAGGGAGCTCCTGAGAAGCCCATCTCCAGTGAGTCTCGAGGGCACTTCCTTCTCTGTCGAGTGAGCTGGCTGGGAGTTAGACCTAGAAGTCTTGGGCTTCTGTGGCTGAAGAGGAGAATCTGTGGTGGGACCCAGAAGTCATCTCTCTCTTCTTCCCCCTTTACCTCCTGCAGCTAGCTGGGGGAAGCAAGATCAGTGTTCTAAAGCCCATGTTTATATGGTGCTAACTGGACTCCAACTGGATGGATGTGCTATGCAAATAGGGTGAGAAAAGTAAGACCAATCAAGGATTTGTAGTCAAACTGAATTGGGGAGAAGAAGCCAGAGGCCACCCAGAACTGTTAAAGTTTACAACCATGTCCTGAAGCCTATCAGAGATGGGGACCATCTGTCCCTGATACCAGCACTGACTTCTGTCCCACTCTGTTAGTTGGGATACAGCTCACAGGACTGTAGGTACCAAGGAACTAGAAGCTAAAAAACATTTCAGCCATCCTGCATCTTTCACTTATTTCTCTCTGAGCTTTCCAGACCTCCTTTCCTGTATTCTCTCTTAGCTGAACTGAAAACCCAGATCCTGTTGGAAAACAATAAGACAATGCCCTTACCTGCAACCACAAGGGCAGATGCTCCATCCACTCACAGCGTGGGCTTCAGAGCTGGAGGGGGCAGCACAGGGCTAGCTGGGGGAGGGGGCAGCACAGAGCTAGCTGGGGCCAGGGCAGGGCAAGCTGCGGGCAGCACAGGGCTGGCAGGGGCAGCACAGGGCTAGCTGGGGGAAGCACAGGGCTAGCTGGGGGCAGCACAGGGCTAGCTGGGGCCAACACAGGGCTAGCTGGGGCCAGGGCAGGGCAAGCTGCGGGCAGCACAGGGCTAGTTGAGGGCAGCACAGGGCTAGCTGGGGGAAGCACAGGGCCAGCTGAGGGCAGCACAGGACTAGTTGGGGGCATCATAGGGCAAGTTGGGGGCAGCGCAGAGCTAGTTGGGGGCAGCACAGGGCTAACTGGGGCATCCCTTATCTTCTAGTATCCACCTCTCCAAGTATATAGCATGTTTATATTTTAAAGAAACTATTTCTTAGGTAGTTGAGCAAAGCCTTCAGAAATCTGGGGCAGCTGAGGGGCTAACACCTAGTTATCACTAATGGTCTTAGGACAGCCATACCAGAAACATCACTTAAAACAAAGGAGAGTGACTCGAGGCAGACTTTTCCCATCAGCTACTGGCACTGCCAGGTCCCCTGAGATACTTCACCTCAGCCCAGACTTCTGAGAAGATGGACTCCACTTGTCTCCTCTCTTCATCTCTCAATATGTTCTCCCTTAAACCAGGTGTCTGTGGTGCCTGCTTCTGCAGCCTCTGGAAGGAGGAAGTAAATGATGTACTTGAGCCTTAAGCATGAACTCCAAGCTCAATAATTCAAAGGGAAAGTAGAGAGAAGGCAGCGGTTCAGATGGCGTGCGGTTCTCTCCGGTACCTCAAGATTAAAATAGTTCCTGTTAAAATAGTTCCTCAGGAACAGGGCAGTGAAAAGCCTGTTCACAGGAGCAGAAGGGCAAGGCCGGTCATTGAGACAAAGCATGGACAAGGCTTTGGAAAACACACCCCTCTGGGTCTGCAGAGGTGGCTCAACTGGAAAAACACTTGTCTCACAACACACGAGGACCTAAGTTTAAGCCCCAGAACCAAGTCAAAAAGCTTCATGTGGTGGCAGACCTTCTCAGTGATGCTGAGATGGGTTGAGGAGAGCAGCTGGTCCCTGGAGTGCACTGGCCAGCTAGCATAACCTACTTAGAGAAGTTCCAAGTCACTGAGAAACTCTGTCTTGAACTAATAGTGGAAGGCATCTGAGAAATAATACCCAAAATTGCCCTGCGACTTCTACAAGAGCAAACACACACACACACACACACACACACACACACATATGCATATACACACAAGCATACATACACACATACATATACATGTATGCATACACATACATATACATATATATACACATACATATTTACACACACATACATACACATACATATACAAACTTGTATGTAATACACACACATACATAAACATACACACAATCAAAAGGAGGTGCATTCATGTCTGATTTGACTCTTCCATAATTGCTGGTGATTTCAAACTGATCTGATGATCTCACAGCAACCAACTGACCATGAGAAGTAACCATAGCACAGCTGTTCCCTGTCCTGTTCACACCACACTGGGTGGGACAAAACCCTGCTGTAAGGAAGCTCAGCATGCCAGAGGGGAAGCAGGACATGACCATGAAGAACTATATAATAAGTGATTCAGATGTCATTTGTAGACAGTGAGGAAAGAGATAACCTAA
This sequence comes from Mus pahari, assembly GCF_900095145.1. Classification (NCBI taxonomy): domain Eukaryota; kingdom Metazoa; phylum Chordata; class Mammalia; order Rodentia; family Muridae; genus Mus; species Mus pahari. The sequence continues at coordinate 103,930,985 of NC_034595.1, read as the reverse complement.
GGGCAGGCATGATTAATTGCTAACTGAATTATTCAGACGGTAATGACAGGAGGTCACAGTAGAGAGCAATGGCTTTCATCCAGGGTCATCAAGGAAGGCTGTGTCACCACACAGTTAGAGCTGTGCAGACAAGACAGGGAGCAAAGGAGTTGATTAGCTGCTCCTACAAGACGGACACTAAAGAAGACTGGGGAGGAATTTGGCACTGGAGTGTAGGTGATACTATATATATGTTTCCCTTGATCAACATGACTGAAGGATTTCACCCTGGACCATCAGGCCTGTCATAGGGAAGTAGGGACCAGATGAGAATCAAAGTGTTTCTTTCTGATGGATACAATCTAGCATTTCTGACAGATACAATCTAACCTTTCTGATGGATACAATCTAACCTTTCTGATGGATACAATCTGGCCTTTCTGATGGATACAATCTAACCTTTCTGATGGATACAATCTGGCCTTTCTGATGGATACAATCTAGCCTTTCTGACAGATACAATCTAACCTTTCTGATGGATACAATCTAGCCTTTCTGATGGATACAATCTAACCTTTCTGATGGATACAATCTAGCCTTTCTGATGGATACAATCTAACCTTTCTGATGGATACAATCTAGCCTTGTAGGATGGGTCTCATGTCCATAACATGGTTCATCTTGTCAACATGATAGGATCTAGAACTACAGAAGAGACAAATCTCTGGGCATGTCTGTGAGGAATTATCTATATTGGGCTAACTGAAGCAGGAAGACTCATCAAGATAGAAGACACACCCATGCTGAAGGTTGGGGTTGTGGAACAAATAAAAGAAAGTGAACTGAGCACCAGCATTTGACTCTGACTCTCTCTCTCTCTCTCTCCTTCCTGACTGTGGAAGCAGTGTGACCGGCTACCTCAAGCCTGGCTTCTGCTGTCATGCCTTCGCCACCATGATTGTGGTGGTTTGAATATGTTTGGCCCACAGGAAGTGGCACTATTTGGAAGTATGGCCTTGGTGGAGTAAGTGTAGCCCTGTGTAGGTGTGTTTTGAGGCTCCTAAGCTCAGGTTCTGCCCAGTGCAGAAGAGAGCCTCCTCCTGGCTGTCTTCAGAAAACAGTCTTCTCCCACCTGCCTTTGTATTAAGATGTAGAACTCTCAACTGCTCCTCGAGCACCATGTCTGCCTGGATGTTGTCATGCTTCCCACAATGATGATAATGGACTGAACCTCTGAAACTGTAAGACAGTCCTCATTAAATGTTGTCTTTTATAAAAAGTTGCCTTGGTCATGGTGTTTGTTTACAGCAATGAAACCCTAACCAAGACAGAAGTTGGTACCAGGGACTTGGGGTATTGCTGTGATAGACCTGGACGTATTTGTTGTTGTGTTTTGGTTTTTGGTTTTTGGTTTTTGTAGGCATAATTTTTTTTGCAACCTACTTTTAATAAGGGTTCAACATCTCCTCTAGCCCACCACCCAGAAGAGGTAGTGGAAAGAGAAAAGTTATTATGATATGGAGGAAGTGGACCTGTTCAGCAGCAGTTCTTTGGGGGCCAGCTCAATCTTCTTTGGCAGCTGTTCAGTAGCAAACACCAAATCTGTCTCAGCAGCTACAGAGCAGTCCTCTAGGCAGGCAGACTAGGCATGAACCAACAGTTACAGTCCAGTCCTTTCAGCAGCTACAGCCCAGACCTCTCAGCAGGTAGACACTATGCAGGAGCCAGAAACTGTAGTTCAATCCTGAAGAAACCCCAAGGCTCACCAACCAGCCTGAGGTAAGGCTGAGGATACAGCAAGCTGCCACAGGAACCTCATGAGCAGATCTCATGAGTTTCTCTCAATGGCAGTGTTAACACAAGTTGAACTCAACAACACTATGTATGGTGAACCAATACATCCCTGTCATCAAAGAATAGTGAGGCAGAACAAACCAAATCAATGCTTGGAGCTCATCTCTCACTGTCTGTGGGGTCATATTCACATGCCTTCATCACGGGTCCTTTCATATGTTGGCTGTATCAAAACATCCTTTCACCTGTGTCTGCTTCAGGAAAACATTCTTTCCCATGTCTGCTTCAGCAAAACATCCTTTCACCTGTGTGCCCCAGGAAAACATCATTTGTGACATAATGGACTTTCCAAAGAAACTAGAAGAATTTCCACTTCAGTTCTTGCTTTGGAGGAATGTGACTTTTGGGACTTAGGATTATGAATGTAGTGGAGTGTTTTAAGTGGGGCTTATTGGACCATACTAGCAGAAGCGTGGAAAACAGTGGTGCTGAGGGTGATGAGAACTGTGAGGGCCCAGCTCAAGGTGTTTCAGAGGAGAAGAGTATTAATATGTGTCCTGGAGACTGTTGTTGAGATAATTTGGTGAAGAATGTGGCCGAATTCTGCCCTTGTTCAGAGAGTCTGCCCGAGGCTAGGGTAAAGAGATTTTGATTAATTACATTGGCAAAGGAGATCACAAAACAACCAAGTTTAGACTTTTCCCTGTGGTTTACTCTTCTGAGGATCATCTTGATCAAGTATAGCAAGCTTAGAAAGGAAAAATATAAAACATATGGTTCAAATATTAAAGGGGCACCAGGAAGTAGAATGGAGCTACCTCCCACGTTCAAGGAGATAAACAGATTAAGGGAGTGGTGACCAAGGGGCAAGATCCTACCCTGCTAAGCTTATTATTTATGGTTTTGCAGTTGAACAAGGGAGAGTTACATCATGTTAGGCATTATTATGACCTGGTTATTGTTTTCATTTGGACATAAGGAGATATGAATATATGTCAAATTCACCAGGGGTTAATTGTGATGGTTATTCTCAGTTGTCAACTTGACTATATCATTAATGAACTACAATCTAGAACTTATAAAGATCTTATGAAAAGGTATTTTTAAAAAGGGCTTAGGTCCAGGTATAGGGTACATTCCTTTAATCTCAGCACTCAGGAGACAGAGACACGCAGATCTCTGAGTTCAAGGTCGTCTACAGAGCAAGTTTCAGGAACAGCCAAGCTTATGTAAAGGAATTGGAAAACAGAAAGCTGTTGATAATGTAATAGAACAAGGGAGCCATGTTCCAGCTCTCCCAAGCAGCAGAACTCAGACACTTTGGCCATGTGGCTCTGGCTTTAGAGTCAAGAATAAAAGGTACTGCTGGGACAACTGATGCTGGTTATCTTGAGCTAAGAAATTAGCGGATTAACAAGAGACCAGCATCACTGAGGTAAAGTCTTCTGGGAAGTGTTTTCTGGCAGTACAAAGAAGCTGGGTTCCAGAGATACCCAAGGTTGTACCTCCTATTGCAGCTGGACTTGGTAATGCTTAAGTATCACCCAAGTGGTATTGGTTTTGAAGGTATGAAGGGGACATGCAGAGCAGCTGAGGCCATGGAAGCACTGTGAGAGGCCATGGAAGGCCATTGGTGAAGGTGCAGCCTCAGTGGCAGTTGATGGCCCAGGACTGAAGGGGTCATGCAAAGGAGCTGAGGCTTGGCCCTATGAAGAGAGCCTACGAGAGACTATTGATGATGCCTAGTTGCAGTGGAAGACCCCCAGTATTGGATATGGTATGGAAAGTTGTGGCCTTGTTGGAGAAAGTGTGTTGTCGCGTAAGTGGGCTTTGAGGTTCCTATGCTCAAGTGCTGCCCAGTGAGGAAGAGAGCCTCCTCCTGACTACCTGAAGATGTAGAACTCTTCTCCAGCATCATGCCTGCCTGGATGCTGCCATGCTTCCTGCCATGATGATAATGGACTGAAACTCTGAATCTGTAAACCAGCCCCAGTAAATGTTGTCCTTTATAAGACTTGCCTTGGTCATGGTGTCTGTTCATAGCAATGGAACCCTTACTAAGACAATGATGGATTGTACCCATAATCTGCTAACCTGAACAAGTCCTTCCTTTCTATGTTGCATGGGTCAGGTCTTTTACCACAACAAGAAAAGCATCTGGCATCATGTGTGAGGGGGATCTTGGTAAGACTTTCCAGAAAAGTCACAGTGACCTCTAAAGCCCAGTTCCCTAAGTGTCCTCCACAATGATGACTGTCGTCGTTTCCTGAGACTTCTTGGATAGTCAGTCAACAAGCAACAAGCATGGATGTGGCTGGCTCCATTTGTCAGACACACTCGAACTTCATAATCACTACCCATATCTGGAATTAACAACCTGCTCCAAGCCAACCCCATCTCCCTTATAACTCCCATGGGAGTTATATTCCTGTGTGTGTCCCTCTCGTTACAGTTTCTTCCCAGCCAGCAGCCGGGGTGAGTGATGGCTGCACTCTTGCCTCACACCTTTCAATGGTATCTGCTTCCTTCCAGAGAGCTCTGGGCTCCCAGCCATGGTCTAAAAGCCTTTACAGATCTGGCCCCCACTGCCTCTTGTTCCTGGTCACTGGCCTTCCCCTTGCAGGCTCTGCCCCTGTGGCACTGGGCTCTTCTCTCTGCCAAGCCCCCACCATCCATTCTAAGAGCTCTCTAGCTTCAGATACTCAAATAACCAGCTACTGGGAAACACAGAGCCATGACCCCACCCCTCTCCCCTGCTTTGCTTTTCTGCAAACCATTTTCATTTGCCTGGGTTCAAAAAGTAGACACGAAGCAGAACTGAGTAGCAGGGTTTTAGGTTGTAATGACAATGCCAATAGACAAAACTTGGAGTGAACCCCAAAAGTCAGGAAAGGGTCAGACTTGATGTATGTCCAACCCAGTGAGGGCATCATGGAGTCCTGAATGAAGGCCAAGGTTGCTTAGAAGTCTTGAGTTACTTCAGCACAGAATCTGCTCTCCCAGGAAGTAGGCCTAGGGATTCCCATTGAGTTCCAACCAGGTCTAGAAGCAAACATGGGTTGAGATTTAAGCTCCTCTGCAGATTCTGGGCATCCGTGCTCCCTGGGGCAGGAGGAAGGTTCTCCGAGGGCCACAGGGCTGGGCAGCCCTCAGTCTACCCTGCTTTTATTACAGTCTCCCCTCCAAGTGAGCCATACAAGGTACAATTTGGTTCATGTTAATCCTAGCACCAAGAACACCACCTGACATGTCACAGATGTTTAGCCATATTTCCTGCATGAGGTGAGTAGGTAGATTAACAGGCAGATGGATGGGTTGGTTGATGAATGAGTAAGTCCAAAAAAGGCTTCCCCTCACATTGATTTTGGGGTCTTCAGATTTTTAAATGTTTTTTAATAATGTAGATTCTTACCGTATTTTCCCCCTACACTCAGCTCAGATATGGAAATGGGAAGAGGGGTCCTGGCCGCTGTTTGGCTCCGTCATGGAACTAATCACCTCTCAGACAGCCAATCCACAAAGGATAAATCTCTGTTGGCTCCTATCTGATCTTTAGGATACCTATGTAAGCAAGGCAGGAGGAGGCTGCCCCTCCTGCAAATAGGAACCGAGGATTTATGGTGTCACCTTCTAAGTACTGCCGGGCATATGCCTTTTATTGTAAAGGACTCTCTCAGTCTTAATCTCCCATCATCCCTCACTCCCACTCAAATTGTGGAGCCAGCAGAACCTTGGGCAGTGAAAGCACAGGGCTCCCAGACAGATCCTCTGACTCTGTCCCCACTATGGCTGTCTATAGAGCGTTTCCCTTGGACCAGAGTCCAGCACCCACTTGGGCTGGAGGCAGAAATACTTAGGCAGGGTACACGAATCACCCTAGTGCATCCTGGTCCCTGGCAGGCTCATGGCTCTGCTCTGGGCTCACTTCACTTGAACTTTGGAATTACAAAGGTTCACTTGTGAAGAGGTTAATATTGTGACAGGACCTTGAGATGCGGAACTCAGAGCTGCGTGGGAAGTATGACTGCGATTAGTCATTCTTATTAATAATGAAGTAGAAGGAAGTGAAGTTGAGGTGCATGGCAGCCCGCGTGATTGATGGATCGCTGTGTCCCTTTGCCATTTGTGAACGCCATTTCTTTTACAGCTTAATCTTCCTGTAACCATTCTTCAATAATCATGGAAGCAAAATTAAATTAAATGCACCTCCTCACAACTGAGCAGCACTTCTTGCTACATGCTTTCTCCAAAGGATGGAGACACAGACTTGGAGCCTTCTCTGCAGCCCTCGGTGCCCAGGTTTGTTTCCTTTGTCTCCACCCCACTTTCTTCCTCCCAATACACAAATTTGGACCAAATTGGACAAAGCTAGTAGGTTCTGAAATTTACAGTTCGTGTCACAAATCCTGTGTGTCTCAACGGAATCCTTACTTTAAGTTAATGCTGACAAAGTACGAAATGGCAGAGGCCTCATAAATCACGGCCCATGTCATATCAGAAATTTCCAAACACACAGAGTTTCTTCAAACCAGAATAAACGCCCGCTCTCTCACTAGCGCCCAGTGGCTTACGGAAGTCTGGGGTGACCAAGCACAGAGGCAGCCCTTTGAGTTTTACTGTGGAGGCTTTGGGTTGTTTTTGTTTTTGTTTTTATATACAGGCTAACCTAAAGTGGGATTTGTTTGGGATTAGCTTTCTTCCGTACAGTCCTTCATCGGTGGGAGGAAAAAGAGAGAAAGGACGGCCAGAGCCTCTCCCACATCTGTGCTTGCCATAAGGGGTTTCTGTAAAGACAGCATCACACAAAGAGAGTAAAAATAAATTACGGAGGCTCACGAGCTGAGCAGAGACCGGAGCACCATCTGCTTTATGTAACATTTATTTTTCTGAAGGAAAAAAAATGTCCTAAAACTGAATAATGTTCGTGTCGTCTAAATATTTGCTTTCTATAGCATCCTGGAGATGGTAAGCAAACGTCCCAAAGATTCAGCCAGCGTCACTGAATCCTGGGGAGGAAAGACGCACAGTCATTCCGCCGTGCAGTGTTCAATTGCTATGCAAATGTGAGAGCCTTATTATTTATTGCTTTTTCAGCTCCGACAGTGGGAAATATTGCAGACTCCGAAGGCATCTGTTGAGTGTAGAGCAAGTGCCTGCAAAGCTGTGATCGGGTTGGAATCCTGTTATTTCTGGACTCCTGGGTGCGGGCGTGAAGTCGCTGTGAGAAACAAATTGCTACGAGATCTTTGCAGCCTTTTGCTTGGCGCCAGTTAAACACTGGGGTTGGGGGAGGGCTGTACCTTGTGCTCTTGGCACTGGGATTCACCCCTGAGGCCTGACTCAGAGATTAGGTTCTCCCTGCATCTGAGGTGGTGGCCTGCAGCACAGGATTTGGAGAGGACTGCCCAACCCTACAACTTTTCATCTCTGGGTCTCAGTTTCCTTATCTGTAAGATGGAAGCAATAGTCTTGCTCAGCTTAGGATCGCCGAGTTTGTAATGTACCCTGCGGATGCTTTATGCATCCCTACAGAGGTGTCTGCTGGCTGGCATCTAGGCTCACATGTAAGGTGGGAAGATGGGTTCACAAGTAAAGTTCTCGTCACACAAGTATGCGGAGTTGGGCTTGATCCTCAGCCCCTACACAAGAAATCTGGATATGGTGGCCAGTGCTTTTAATCCCAAGCTCGGAGATGGAGATGGAGATGAAGATGGAGATGGAGATGAGATGGACAAATCCCTGGCCTCACTACCCACAAGCTTTGCTGACTCGAAGAGTTTCAGGCTAATGAGACAGTCTGCCTCAAAAACAAAACAAAACATAAAACAAACATAACATAAAAATCATGGGCTGACACATGAGGAATGAAATCTGAGATTGACTACAGTCCTTCATATTCACAGGCACACACTCATACACACACATGCACAAGTACACACAGACTCACAAATGTGCACACACTTACCCACATACACACAGGCTTTCACATGTGCACACACATATATACTCACACATGTGCACACTCACACATGCACAAATACAACCAGATTCATATATGTGCACACACTTACATATATACACACAGATTCACACACGTGTGCACACACATATACAGACTCACACATGTGCACACACATATACACAAAAATATACAAAAACACATGTGCATGCCTATACACACAGACTCACACATGCACACACACTCACACATATACACACAAATTCACACATGTGCACACACATACAGAGAGACTCACATGTATGTACACACAGAGTCACACATGTGCACCCACTTACACATATATGCTCAGATTCACATATGTGCATACACAGATTCATACATGTGCACACAACACTCACACATACACAAATACACACATAGACCCACACATATATACACACACACACACACTCCTAGTAGGGTTCAAGAGAAGGTTAAATAAAACATCTGATTCATCTTGGCTGGAACACTAAAACTCCCACTGACTTATGAAGAGGAGCAGTGAATCAAGAGAAAACTCATGAACATAGCTCCACACCTGGGATGTGTTCCTCAGAGTCTCCGGTCCATTGTCATTGCCTCCTCCTCCTCCTCCTCCTCCTCCTCCTCCTC
>NC_034595.1:103887400-103922488 GCF_900095145.1 Mus pahari | reverse complement strand
CTTCTCTTCCTCCTCCTCCTCCTCCTCCTCCTCCTTTATATTTCAAATCTTCTAGGAGAATTTGCACAGAGTCCCAAACATCTGACTGCCATTTCCCTAAAGTTTTCAGCCCTTTTTCCCTCACCAGTATTGGTCCAAAGGCCTGACCCTGACCACTTTGGAAGCTCAATGAACACCGAGACAAGTCTCTGACACCAATCTGGGAACTCAGGAATGTTCTTTCCAGTGGTACCCCAAGAATTCATTCATCCCTAACATGCAAGAAATCCACTCCATATCCCATTTTGACAAACCAGGGTTCCCTCTGATGTATCTCTGCCCGTCTCAGTGCCCAGATCACACCTAGAAAGTGTGAACTCAACTCAGCATGGAGGTGTGGTCACCACTGACTGATAGGACTGTGCAGCCCACATCATTAGTGATTTCCACCATATGTCCATGACGTTCACAGGTCCCTCGAGGCCCTGGCTCCTGCAAAGAGCTTGTTTATTCCGATTCCTTGGGTGACAGAGAGAGAAGGTTCTTCCAGATGGGATGCCAGAGACCCACTGTGCCTCCCCAACAGGTCCCCCTCTGTCTCTGAAAACGGATGTACCTTCCTTTCTACAGAGAGTGTTTCTTGGACACAGCCTCTGTTACCTCTGTGATCATTCTCATTGTGCCTTCCCCATCTGTGTCCCTAGTGACTGTCCAGTCTCTTACTGGCTCCTGCTCCTCCTGTAATGACAACTTTCTCCAGACATATCTGAAACTCCTTAGTGTAGTGGTTGTCATCTCCTCTGCTCCAGAGGTGGACCCCCACTGTGTGCACCCCTCACTGTGTGCACTCTGTAGCTGCTGGGTGGAAAGAGAGTTGCTTAGTCTCCCAGGTCCTCCCTGAATTATTCTTTAGGCGAATACCATACCTCTTTCCCTTGCTTTCTGGACACAAACTCAAGTCACCCCCATCTCATCTGAGGTCATTCATTACCTCCCCAGGAGCCTCTGTCCCAGCAAACCTCCTTCAGCCTGGGGATAAGAAAAATCAAGGAGAATGAGGGTTATGTTTTCTTGGGGTGCTCTTCCCACTTCTAGGGTACTTGTGGAAATACATTCTCAAAAGAGAAATGAACAAAGGGACTGAGACTAGAAACAGAAGGCAGAAGCAAGAAGAGAGATGGGAAGGCAGGACTCAGTTTGTGGTGGGTCAAGGGTGGACAGGTAGCAGCAGGGGCAGAGGCAGGGGAGGGCAGAGATGTCTGAAGTGCAAAGGAAGGGAGACGGGAGCTAGAGCGCAGCCATGACAGGTGACAAGGGAGGCCTGTGGATTTCTTCCCAAACTGGGCCTTCTACACAAAGGCAGTCAAGATAAGAGAGAATGACAGTTGGAGAGGGACTTAGGAACAGATCGATGGTGGCGACAGGATAGCACTTACCTTGTGTCATCTAGCAAGGCTAGAGCTTTGCTCTATCTCGCCCCTATGACACACTCTACAAATCCCCTAGTCACTGAACTGCAGAAGGGGCAGGCATCAAATACAGACTTCTCTAGTCATGATTGCTTAAAGATGGATGAGCTCTGAGAAATGTACCGTCAGACTACACCATTCACAAACAGCACAGAGGGCACTCACACACACCCAGAGCCCACAGCAAGCCTGTGTTCTTGCCTGTTGCTGCCAGTGGCAAACACAATATGAAAGTCAAACAAGGGAGGAAATGGTGCCATCAAGAGATACTGAGCAAGGGCAGAGGGAGGCTTCTGTCGATTGAGCAGGTTGGTCTGCTTCACGGTGAACAATTTTCATAAATGATACTGAACTTAGACATCAGTGCAGCAAAGACATGAGCCAGGACCAGAGCGGTTGATCCTCATAGTCACATTTGTCTCATGGTGTATGTGCCTGTGCTGATCTGAGGCAGGGCAATAGGGTCCGAGCCCGTCACCACAAGTGGGGAAGGAATGACTGCATATGATGTTATCAAGTCAATCGTGTCACTGAGGGATGGAACTTTGAAAGCGTGTGTGTGCATGGAGTGTATGCATATGTGTCTCTGTGTGTGCGTGTGTGTATATATGTGTATATGCATGTCTATGTGTGAGTGTGTGTGTCGTGTGCATGCATGTGTGTATGTGTATGTGTATGCATCTATGTACAAATGTCTGTGTGTGTGAGTGTGTATCTCTCTGTGTATAGGTGTGTGTGCATGTGTGTGTGTGCACATGCATGTGTGTATGCATTTGTGTATGTGTGTATGTGTGTACATATGTGTGTGTATTGTGTGTATATACATGTATGTGTACATAGCCAGTGGGGATGAGGTTCCAGGTTAGCATAAGCCTGGTTTCTTCATGTCCTCTTACTGAAGTACACATATTTTCAGCGATAGGGTCTTACTGTGAAGTTCTGGAGAGTAACCAAGAGCACTGGCAGTAGTCTGTAATGTTTAGAGGTCTATGGGTTTATTTTTAAAAATCAGAAAACACAAAGTTGTGTGAGTAGGGAAGACGGTGGATCTGGGAAGAGTTAGAGGAATGGAAATATATGATCAAAGCATCCACAAAATTTTCAAAGAATGAGGGGAAATAGAGATGTAAATGTAAATTTCAAAATGAGGGGAAGTTTGTAAAATACACTTAAGATGAAATGTGGCTATCTATCTATCTATCTATCTATCTATCTATCTATCTATCTATCTATCATCTATCTATCCGTATCTATCATCTACCTACCTATCTTAGAAGAATCACTTCAATGACATGTCACCTGTCCCTCCATCACTCCATCCCCTTATTCAGGAAAACCTCCCACATAAAGGTTTCCAGGGCACTTTTCTGGACACCCCTGGTAGGAGTCCTGTGTTCCTGCAGACAGACTCCAACTTTATGAACCTTCCCCCGACTGCAGGAAGAGCCTCTTCTGAGCATGACTGAGAGAAGCTCTGGCCTGTGGTGCATTTTCTCTCATTCCTACCCTGCTCACAGCTCCCTTTTCACTCCTTGGGATTTCTATGGCAGCAGCATTATTTTGTAAGTTTTTTTTTTTCTTCCAGAAGTTTGGCATATTTACATCCTAATTATAACCAACTAGTAACTGGCTTTAAATTGGGGGTGGACAGGTAAGCTTACTGTCCTGCAACTTCCCACCATGAGTCAGCCTCTGTGGCCACTGCGTGTGTGTGTGTGTGTGTGTGTATGTGTGTGTGTTTCCAGGACAGATTATTTGGTATTGGATTAATATTTTATGTTGAAAATTATAAATATTCTATTGGTCTAATCTTTGCTATTTTGAATATCTGCTGGTTTGCTTCATTTGGATAGATTTTTTTATTTGAATTTCTGAATTTGTGCTACATTTGGGAATAAAGTTTAAAATGCATAGATACACACACACACACACACACACACACACACACACACACACACGTCTCTAGGGTCCCTGCAAATAGCATTACTCACAGTTGTAGGAGCATTTCATATTAAATATCATCACATCTACATGTGATCTACACAATTCTCCATGTGCCTTCTGTCATCTGTGGATTTCCTGCAAGACCTTACCCAGAATGCAGTATTGCAGAACACGTTGTGATGCACTACTTTGGGGGTATCCGAGCTTTGGGAGTATACAAGATTCAGGAGTATCCCAGCTTCAGGAGTATCCGAGCTTCAAACACTGCAGTTCACTGTTTCTGTCTACAGAGTTCATTTGGGAACAGTGCTATCGAGTTGCCAAAAAGAAATTGCAAAAATAAAGTCTCCTGTTTTAAGTAAGTTAATGGTTTGGACTGTATTCAACCACTTGTGACCCACAAGCTGTATTCATAGTGTTTGTAGCCACGTGTAGATTGTGGGCTACATGTTGGATGCACCTGGTAAAGACTAAATAACTATATAAAAGAGAGTGTTTACACTTGTCACAGAAAGAAGGGTATTTAAAATATTTTTTTTACAGACATTTAAACCCAAAGATGTGGAATTTGTGGATATGAACACTGTTAGGTTGAAAACCTGTGTTAAAATGTAATGAGAGGTTGAAGAGATGGTTCGGCTGTTAAGGGCACTGGCTGCCTTTCCCAGGCAACCTAGGTTCGAGGTCCAGGACCCACATGTTGGCTCACAATTGTTTGTAACTCCAGTTCCAGGGGATCTGATGCTCTCTTCTACACCAGTGGGCATCTGCATGCATTTGGTACATGTGAACACATGTGCACGCACATGTGTATGTGTGCATACACCTACACACATGTACAGGCATTCGCAGGCATGCACACACACATGCATATACACACACAAGTACACTTGCACACAAATACTAATGTATTATTATACAGTTATACTCACATATGATACATTGTGAGTTTAAGATACATGTGAAAACTCAGTTGCTTCTGTTGTTCCTAGAGTGAAGTCTTTCCTAGGGTCGACCATTTTCTCTCAGCATGTTCCAGTTGGTATTCCCCACACCCCTTGGTGACTCATCCTGAGGAAGCTGTCTCACTGTGGGGCCTGTCATCCATCTCTCTCTTTTTCTCTTGTCAATCATGTTACTTTTGTGAGAGGAGAGGGATGGTTCGTACTCTTCTTGCTTAACTTTGGCTGCCAACTTGACTTGGTCTAGAGTCATTGGAGAAAACTTAATTGATGGGTTGCCCAGAGTGGCCTGTGGTCATGTCTGTGAGAGATTGCCTTGATTGTTGATTATGTAAGAGGAGCAGGTCCACTGTGGGCAGCACCACCAAGCCCTAGGCAGGCAGATACTCCTGGTCTACATGAGGAAGCTAGCTGAGCATGGGTTAGAGAATGAGGAAGCCAGCTAGCATATTCCTCCATTGCCCCTCCTGGGAGTTCTTTTCCTAACTTTGCTCAATTATCAATTATAACTTGTAAGTAGAAGACGTTTATCACAGCAAGAGAATTCAACAGAAACAGTAATTAGAGTCAACTTGACTGAATTTGGAGTCACCTAGGAGACACACTTATAACCATTTCTTTTTGTTTTGTTTTTGTTTTCGAGACAGGGTTTCTCTGTGTAGCCCTGGCTGTGCTGGAACTCACTCTGTAGACCAGGCTGGCCTCGAACTCAGAAACCCGCCTGCCTCTGCCTCCCGAGTGCTGGTATTAAAGGCGTGCGCCACCACCGCCCGGCTCTAGCCATTTCTATTACAGAATTTTGAGAGAGGTTTAGCTGGGGAGAGGTGACCCACCTTTGATGCAGAAAACGCCAGCACATGGGATTGAAATCTCTGATGAAATAAAATGAAAGCCGAAGAAAGGCAGCTCACTACCAGCATGCATCTCTCTGGCTTCCTGACGGTGGAAGGTGGGCCAACTCTCTCACTTCTGCCCTGCCCTCCTCATCTGGATGGACTGACTCTCTCTCAAACCACCATGCTAAACAAACCCTTCCATCCTTGGACCACCCTCCGGTCAGATATTTGACATGGCAGGGAGACAAGTATCTGGTTCAAGGAGGTTTCCTCATTCTGCTGTAGCAGGAGTTCCAGCTAAGCCTCTCTCATTTTGCCGGCCTGCCTGCCTGTAGAATATTCCTATTAAAAGTCTTTCTCAGAAACGTTGTTATTTTCTACCCTTACTTGGTAATAGATTCTTATTTTTGGATGCCACATGTCCATGCTCTTAGCAGAAAATCCCAGCTCATAAAAGCTGTCAGTCTTCCCAAAATTGGTCCACAGATGCAACGATCTCTAATCCAAATTCTAATAAGAATTCTGTGGATCCTGACAAATTGATTCTAAGATTTCTGCGGAAGTGTGAAAGAACAAGAATAACAGGGGAGATGAAGAATGGAAGAGAAGATGTGTCCTGACGGCGTCGAAGGCTGTCCACGGGGGAGCCGTGAGGAAGGCAGCCCACCATTACCACAGATGTTGATGAGTTTGCCCAATGTAAAGGTATACAGAAATCCCAGTGAGAGCCACACCTGCAGTGAATGCGGGCAGGCCAGAGGATGGGCCATATATCAGCTAATCTTAGTTGTCTGTTTGGCTCACTTGGAAAGAGGGAACCTCAGGTGAAGGACTGACTCAGTCATATTAGCTTGTGGACCCACCTACTTTACTTGCTATTGTCACGGGACTTGCGTTTCATAAGAAAGCTAGCTGATCCTGAGGTTGGGAACAAGCCAGCAAACGGTGTTCCTCCATGGCTTCTGCTGCAGTTCCTGACTCCAGGTTCCTACCTTGAGTTCTCACCTTGGCTTCCCTCCATGATGAACTGTAACCTATAAGCCAGACAAACCCATTCTTCACCGAGCTTTGGGGCAGTGTTTTATCACAGCAATAGAAATAGACCTAGAGCAGTAAGGAGAGGCTTCTCATGGATGGGACCCACACGATTGGTTGGTTTGATGAATCTATGAAACACAGACCCCGGATCAAGTGTTAGACTCTAGCTGGTACAGCCATTATGAGGCATGCTAGAAAATTTGGGAGATGGGAACTTGATGGGGAAAGCTGGTCACTGGGGATATGATTTTGAAGGTTGAATATGGCCCTCGGCCTCTCCCGCACCCTGATGCGGCTTCTTGTCTGCCATGAGGCAGTAAACCTCTTCTACCCTATGTACCAGCTGCCATGATGTTCTGCCCAAGGTCCTGGGGTCAAGCAACCAGGACCGCATCCTCACAAACCACAGGCAAAGCTGCCCTTCTGCCTGCAAGTTGTGTTCTCGGTTATTTTGTTCACAGCTCCTTCTAAGTTACTGACACAGTTACTCTCAGTTACTCACAGTTACAAAGTAAAATGAGATACCTGCCTACATTAAAACCCAGGCTGGTTCCAAATGCACTGCAAGTTGTTTTTTTTTTTTTAAAGCAATGCTTAAGATTATTTAAAACTAAGCACTGAGGATACATGTGCTCCGAGATAAGGGAAAGGGTCTTAAAATAGAACTCTTCCATCCAGTGTTTTCAAAAAGGTTGATCACTTTAGTGGCTTTGCAACCAAAACTTCCGCTCTTGAAAACGCACAATAAAGGGAGCAAGACAGAAAGAAAATGTTTTCAGTTTATGTGACTGAAAGCATGAGGTTTGGATTTGTAGAATCTATGAAGTCCTTTACATCTATGCAATAGATAAAATAAGATAAAAATAGAAATGAATTAATCACGAAAGAGGAGTGGACATGGGCAACCCTGTCCCCAAAGTGGGTGGAGACACCTGGACAGTCAGCACAGATGGTAAAACTACCCACTGTGGAATCTGCTGAAATACCGATCAGGACAATGGGTGGCCTCTCACCCCACGGCATCGGCAGCGGCTGCTTAATGAGCTGATGATGCTGTGGTCCTGGAAATCTCATCAGTCACTTTGGCCTTAATTTTTAAAAGAAATCTTGTCTGTGCATCTTAGTCTGTGTGCACACACATGAGTGCAGGTACCCATGAAAGCTAAGAGAAAGAATCCGATTCTGTGCAGTCGGAGCCACAGGTGGTTGTGAACCACCTCATGGTGCTGGGAATGGAACCTGGGTCCTCTGCAAGGACAAAACGTGGTCTTAGCCAGGAAACTAACTCAATGGTTCCATGCAGAGCCACTTTGAAAGTCATTGTCCTTTAAGGCTGAATGCATTCACAGTAAACATCTTCCCAGCATACACTCGAGTAAATACCTCAGAGATGCTCAGCCCAGACTCACAAGGAGTGAGGTAGCTCAGATTTTTGCTTTGGTTTTTGTTTGGTTTTGTTCTTAAGTCTCATCAAAGCTGGTGGAAAAGAACTAGGCCATGTACTCACACAATGGAATATTATACACCATTAAACACAAACAGACAATATCCACAGGACAGCATGCATGAACTAAGAAACACAGTGGTATGCGGAAAGGAGCCCCAAGACATGTTGGAGAGATGAAGGAGCCGCAGATGCTCACAATGCGAGGACTCCGGAAGAGGAGTTCCGGCAGCTTGTGCAGGAAGCTGGTGGTGGCTGCTGTTTGTTTTTGCCTTTTGTAATTAAAGCCACGTGAAACTAAGCCGTGTACTGGTTAGGTACCGTGTGTGGAATGAGCCTGTTCTCCTTCTAGTCACAAAATAGTCTGTGAGACACGTGCATTGCCAAGCAGCCCTCGCACGCTCTTCTGTGTGTCTGTTTCTAAGACACCATCAGTGGATTTTTCTGCATCACCTTGTTGCCTACTGTTGCCATCTGCTTTCTGTCACTGTGATTAAAAACTGACCAAGTACAGCATGAGGAAGAACAGTTGTTCCCTAAGGGAAGTCAAGGATAGAAACCTGGGGCAAGAACCCAGAGGTGGGAACCTGAAGCCAATACCACAGAGGAATGGAGACAGGAACCTGAAGTAGAGATCATGGAGGAATCCCGCTTACCGACTTCCTCATCTATGCATCTGTTCATCTAGCTTCCTGATACACCCTGCTTGCCAGAGAGGGCACCACTCACAGGGCCAGGCCTCCCCACATCAATTATAGATCAAGAAAATGTCCCACAGGCTTGCTGGTAAGCCAGTCTGAGGGAAGCAAAACGTCAACCAAGGTTCTGCCTTCACATTCATGTCAAGTTTGCAGGCAAGATTCTCCATCATACCTAGTAAGAATAAATATTGGGGGTGGGGGGAACACAAGAGCCGAAGAAAGAAAATAAAAGCTTTTATTTCATTATACAAATTTGTGTATGCAAGGATATGCGTGGGTGCGTGTGACCTAGACGCATGCCTTGAAGACCAGAGCTGACACGGGTGACTTTCTCAATCACTCTCTACCTTGTTACTTTCTTTACATTTATTTTTAATTTTAATTATGTGTATGGAGAGGTAGACAGCATGTGTGCACAGGAATGTGCAAATGAGTACTGTGCCCCAGGAAGTCAGAGGAGTGTGTCAGATCCCCTGGAACTGGAGTTACAGGCAGTTGTGATCATATCTGATATGGCTGCTGGGAACTGAACTTGGGTCCTTTGGAAGAGCAGCCAGTGCTCTTACCACTAGGCCATCTCTCCAGCCCTTCCCTGTCTCCATCTCCCAAGTGCTGGGATGCCAACCGCATACCACCCCTTTGGGATACTGACTCTTGAGGATCCAAACCCAGTCCTTATATGTGCATGGCGACTCCTCCACCCCCTGAGCCTCTTCCTGGTCCCTGTAAGATCAGCTTCCCCATGGCCGGCCTCCTCAGATCCCACACACTACGCTTGTCTCCTGGCTTGGAATTTGCTGTGAGGCTGCTTCCTGTTTGGATGGACCTCTGTCGTGAGAACTCTGGAACTTTGGTTTCTTAAAAAAAAAAAAAAAAAAAAAAAAAAAAAAAAAAACACACAAAAGTATTTTAAGGATATGTTTTCATTTTATTCCCATGCATGGGGTTATGGGGCTGCCTCAGACTGTCTACAGCAGCTGACTGTGATTTGCCTCATGCTCTACAGGGGTGTGATTCTGTCAGCTACAGATAGTTTCTGCGAGTGTGTGATATTTGGAATTCCGGGAACTCTTCAGAGGGCATACAAATGCTAGGGGCGGGAATGGCGGTAGGTGGCTGCTCAGTGGAGCTGGCTGTGGTTTTCATTGTCAGGCTCAAAGAAGAAACAGAAGGAAAGGAATTAGATTCTGGGATCTCTAGCTTTCTCTCCCCTCTGTCCTTTCTCTCTTATCTAGTGATAAAGAGTAAAACTGGGGGGATAAGGGGTGAGAAGAAGCAGAACCCACAAAGTAGCAAAGACCAGCTACAGAGCTCATGCCTCCTCTCAACCTCTCCTAAAGCTACATGAAGGCAGAGAACACTACTGCTGAGCTTCGAATCCCCTAACCTTGCAGAGATAGGGCGCTGTGCTCAGCCACGCACATGCTCAGCTGGCCTCAGAACACACTCCTGTGCCCAGGTGACCGTCCATGCAGAAGGTTCCACTTCTGTTTGTATCAAACTAACACTGTCCAGAATGTGATTTCCAGAACCCTGAAATTCTTGAGGACAGATTTCCAATAGAAATAAATTTAACAAGCTCTCTAGAGAAATCATCTGGGATCAGATAGCTAATCTTACCAAATAAACATATTGTCACAGTCTAAAATGGACACCCCCTCCTGTTTAAACATTAAGGAATTAAATAATCTTATTTTTCTTCCAACTTCAGATAGCACAAGTATTCATAAATATTCATTTTTTCCAACTGGAAGCATTAGGCCTTGTTACTTCAAGTGGAACTAACTGAAAATTAATGATGGTTTTCAGGGGGGAAAAAAGCAAGATTATATACACAGAAGCAATTAAACACAAACCTATTAATTATTTAACAACGTATTAATGAGCAGAACTCCAGCATTCCGGCTTCAGCCACTCCAGCTTGCCCTGCCAAGTCTCTTACATATCATCTTGCTAAAGTTTGGCCTTGAGGAGTGGAGGAATTGGGGGCATTTTCACAGATTTGTAACTTGGAAAAAAATAAGAGTTTCAGAGAGAATTCCAGAGAGATGGCAGAGAACTGAGAAGGGAGCAGGGTGGGAGGCAGCATCTCAGATTCCCTCCCAAAGCCCAGGGCAGGCTGAAGTTCAAGTTCAGATTCAAAGTCTTTGTTGTGAAAAACCCAACTGTCACATACTTCAGTCTTGTGTGTATTTATGTGCGCTTCCCGGGAAGCTTCGCGTGCATCTGATCCATTTTAAATGAATTGGGAATCATTTGAGTAATCTCCATATACAGGATGCAAAATCTATGGAATGACTACAGCAGGACATTCATTTATAGTCTAGAACCTCAGAGATCGATTTGTATTTAAAAATGTGTGTGTGTGTGTGTGAATGTGTGTGTGTATACACGCGTGTATGCATGCAGTGCCCACGGAGGCCAGAAGAGGGCATCATGTCTCTTTTAGCTAGAGTTACTAATGATTGTAGTTACAAGCGGTTGTGAGTTGTCTCAGGTTTGTTCTGGAAACTGAACTCAGGTCCTCTGAAGGAGCAGAAAACTCTCTTTAACTGTTCTTCTAGTCCTTCAAAGCTTTGCCCTTAGCTGTGCCTGGGTGCCCAGCTGCTCAGTCTATACAGCAGTAGACTCTTTTTTTTTTTTTTTTTTGGTTTTTCGAGACAGGGTTTCTCTGTGTAGCCCTGGCTGTCCTGGAACTCACTTTGTAGACCAGGCTGGCCTCGAACTCAGAAATCCACCTGCCTCTGCCTCCCGAGTGCTGGGATTAAAGGCGTGTGCCACCATGCCCAGCAGAGCAGTAGACTCTTAAAACACATGATTAGCAAGTAGCTGCTAATGGTTAATTGTACTTTGCGACAGTTTAGATAATGTTTCCAAAGGTCCCCCATGTGTTCTAGTTTAATTCTGTTGCTATGGTAAAACCAAAAGCCAACCTAGGAAAGGAAAGGGCTCATTTGGTTTATATGTTCAAGGCACGGTCTATCGGTAATGGGAATTGAGGCAGGAACTGGAAGCAGAGACTCCGGTGACTTGGCTGACTCTTGCTTAGCCTGCCTAGGGATGGTGCTGCCCACAGTGGACTGTGGCTTACTGAATTAACAATCAAGGCAATCCCCCACAAACATGCCTGTGGACCAACCTGATCTAGGCAGTTCCTCAGCAGAGGCTTGTCTGGCAGATGACTCTGGTCATCTGTTGTGCCAAGTTGACAAATAAAGCTGCCTAGGACACAAGGCAAGATTTTACCTCTAGTGTGGTGCTACTGAGGAGCAATGTTACTTTTAGAAGATAGCTTCTGGATCTTTATGTCACCAGGGGACATATCCTTGGGGGGAGTGTGGGATTTCAGTGTCTTCCTCTTCTCTCTCTTTACTTCCTGGAAGTAAGGACATTTTCCCTCTGCCACAGCTTCCCTCATGATATCTCAGCCATAGGCCCAAGGCAACAGAGGAAATCACCATGGACCGGTACCTTCATACCAGTGAGCCAAACCCAGTTTCTTCTCATGACAAATTGATAATCTCAGATATTTTGTTACTTTGATGGACAGGTGACTATGGCACAGCGCCTGTAGGCAGAGCCCGGGACTGTCCCCCCCAGTACTAGGTGATGTGAACAGCACATACTGAGCTACAAGGATCACAGAAGGAAATGTATCAAGCTGCCCAAAGTCTTCCATCTATGGCTGTCCTTCTTCATCCTCTCTGGGTTGATCATGGACATCACAGTGCCCCAGCCTCTTTCTTGGACCTTGCTGGGGTTCAGAATAAGAACTCTTCCCAAAAAGGAAGCCTTGACCCATTGAGTCCTTTAAACTGAAGATCAGAGGGCCTTCAAAGCCAGGTGTTTCTGATCCTCCCCCATACTCTCCTCCCCTCCCCTCCTCTTCCTTCCCCTCTCCCTTTCTCTCTCTCTCTCTCTCTCTCTCTCTCTCTCTCTCTCTCTCTCTCTCTCTCCCCCCTTCCCTCCCCCTCCCCTTCCCTCTCTACCTTTCTCCCCCAGAGTGAGTCTTAGATGCCATAACTCTAAAGCAGGGCAGAGGAGAATGCAGAAGAAGAGCGTTACCTGGGGTCTTTGTCTATATAAACACAACACAGACTAAGTCTCCATCACCTGCCTGCCCATCTCTACTCTTGCTCTGCCCCACCTATTGCCTGGCTCCAGCCACATGTGCCCAGACTTCCATCCCAGTGCTCCCCCACTTTCTCCTGTGTCTGAGCTCTGTCTCAATAAGAGCTATACCAAGAAGCCTTCCCTGGCCACCCTCTCCCCACATTCCCAGAGACCCCCCTCTTAGCACAGCACTTTATTTTAATCTGCTTGCTCCTTGTGTGTTTTTATACAGACATGCCCATCAACATGCAAGCACTTGTGCACATTCCATAGGGATCCCTGTATTAGCAGGCCAAGGGCTCCTGTGTATTACACAGGGATCCCAGCATTAGCAAACCAAAGGCTCCTGTGCATTATCTTTTGTTCCTTAGCAGGAACCCTGCATCAGAACAGGGCTGGCCAGGGAGCAGGCACTTCATAAACGCTCCTCAGACAGAATGAATGAAGATGGAGGGCATTACTAAGTTATTAATGAATGCATTATTATTTATTAATGAATGGGTTATCAATAAATGAATAAAGATTGATTGCATCATGATGTGGATGGAAGCGAGTCTGGCTTCAGAGAGAAGAGTTACAGGTTCAGAAACTGATTTCCAAACAGGGTCGTAGGGAAATGTCCACTGGGCAAGCCAGGAATGAACCACATCAGCTGCTGCTTCCTGTCCTGGCAGACATCACCACGTGGACCTGGTGCTCCCAAGCTGCGCATTTCCTGCAGCTCACCTGCCTACACAGACTCTAGACTTCTCTGCTCACCCACAGTGATCAGACCACCTAGGGCTGCTGGGAAATGCAGAACTGAACTCCAGGAGACCCTAGGAGAAGTGCGTAGACAAGGTTGGAGCTGAGCAGCCACTGCAGTTCCTCAAAGCTTATAAACTCACACACCTGACACCCTCTGCTAAGCAAACCTGGCTTCTCTTGCAACTTTAGTGGTGCCTACCTCCCCTGCCCCGGTTCTTGCCACCCATGTGACCTGGTATTGAAGCACAAGGTTAGAGAAGAGGCAACAAAGTATCTTGTCTCCTTGGAGGAGGGGGTCCCAGCCACTCACAGCTTCAGCCCTCTTTGGGAGGCCCCTGCCTTTGTTCCCTACTGTGATCCCCCAAGGCTTCCTTCAGCACAACCTACCTCCCAGGGAGGCAGACCGGTGTTCCCAGAGCCCAGCCCAGCAGCAAGGAGATTAGCAGCCACACCTGGTCTTCCCCAGGCTTCCTTGGGCATCCTTACCTCTTACTGCCATCTCAGCTGGCAATTGGCTAATCCAGAGCCACCCCTGAGGTAGCTTGAGCTCCTGGGCAAAGCACAAGGATATTTGTGGGAAGCTTGTGGGAGAAAACAGTGGTGATCCTGGACCACAGCTCAGGAAAATCTTCACTTAGAACTCCCATCCCCAGGGCTGGAGAGATGACCTGGAAGTTGAGAACACAGGCTGTTCTTCCAAAGTACCCAGCTTCTGTTCCCAGCACCCGTAAGGCAGCTCACAGCTCTCTGTGACTCCAGTTCCAGGGGATCTGGCACTCTCACACAGACATGCACACAGGCAAAACACAAATGCACATAAAAAATAATCTTGGGGTGGGTGGGGGGAGAAGTACTATCCCTGGAAGATGCTGTTGGAGAAATAACCCTATGCTTCCCAAGCAGAACCTAAGACTGGGACTTGAGATGGGGCTGTGGCTTTTTCCCCATCTGGCAGACGTGCTTATCAGCCCACACAGTAGACTTCAGGTGGCAAGGCAGAGGCATCTGAGAGGCACACATGCTATTTCATAACCGGCAGCCTGTGCCAGACAAAACAGAATTCACGGATCAGACAGCAAGAATTTAAAGTGAAAATTAAAAGAAAGATCTGTCTTCAGATTGATGGCTGCAGATAGTAAAGCCACGTGGCAGGCTCAAGCAAGTATGGAAAGGGACGTGATCCCCAGAGGGACGTGATCCCAGGAGGTGGATGGGATGTGAGAATACAGGGAACCACGGGGGAGCTGACAGGCCATGTGGGCAGCCCACCTACAGGGCAAGAGAGACAGAACAGAGAAGGATGGACCAAGGCCTGATGGGAAATGCAGAAACTGACTCCCGTGTGATCCGCGTCCGCAGTGATGTGGCAGAGTGGACACCACACCAGAGGAGCCCCACACAGGAAGCAGAGAGACAGGGAAACCCCAGAATGTCACAGTTTTGAGAAAAAAGACATTCTCCACTGGAAAAGACTCACAGGAGAACTGGAGGATGGGTTACAAATATGAATTTAAAAGCATATCCTACTTAGACACATCAAAGGGCAATTTAAGTTGATCAAAGGGAAGAGAGCAGCCTAAAATATTTAAAAGAAAAGCAGGGGGCTGAGCGTGAAGCTTGGCTGATAGAAGGCTGGCCTAGTGTGCGGGAGGCCCTGGGCTCAAGCCCAGCACTGCATGAATTGGCCATGGTCTTGCATGGCTGTTATCCCAGAGATAGAGGCAGGGGGTCAGAAGTTCAAGGTCATCCTCAGCTACTGAGAGAACCTAGCTTGGGTTCCATGAAACCTTGCTTAAACAACAACATGGGGAAATGGGCCAGCAAGATGTCTCAGTGGGTAAAGGTGCCGCCCACAGCTGAGCCTGATGACCTCAGTTTGATCCCAAAAACATGCATGGTAGGAGGATCCACCCAAGTGTGGACTCCACATGTTTGCCTTGGCATGCACGTTGTGTGTGCACCCTTGCATATATATAAAAGCAGACAGTAAATAAAAATTTTACTGGACCTATAAAATACAGGAGCAGTGACCTATAAAGGTTTGGCATAACTAAGAAAGAGAACCACTTGAGGGGCTGCACTACTGCTAAGAATGGGTTGTCCACAGTTGAAAGGAAAGGGGTTTCACCTCCAGGATGGGATATGCCCACAGGATGCAGACAATGTAGGCAGAACTTCTACCCAAGCACAAGACAGTTATCACAAACCATAGAGATGCCAGGCTGTAATGTGCAAAAACCCACATTAGGAAAAAAAAGAGCAGAAGAAAAGATCTATGTGGAGTATAGCAGTCTAGGGAATCTAGCAGGATCTCCTCTCTGAACTCCTGGGAAGGCTGGATCCATCACAGTTGGCATTGCTGAGTGGAAAGCAAAGTTCACAACAGAAAGCAGAGGTAAGTTGGAGAGTGAGTGACCACAGGTGAACTCCAGTGCCTGGCATGGGCTAGCATGGGCTAACATGGGCTAACATGGGCTAGCATGGGCTAACATGGGCTAGCATGGGCTAACGGGGATAACATAGGCTAGCATGGCCTAACACAGGCTAGCATGAGCTAAGAGGCTGAAGGCGAGAGACCTGAACCTCCGAGAGTGAAGTTCAAGGCCAATGTGTCTGATAAACCAGGACTGCAACCTCAGAGAAGCAGATAGTAAAACATCCCAGCAAGGAGGCGGTGATGGCCAGACCTAGGTCAAGCTGACACAAGCTAGGCTCATCTGAAAGTAGGGAATCTCAACTGAGATAAACGCCTCCCTAAGATCAGGCTGTAAGACATTCTCTTAATTAGTGACTTATGAGGTGGGTCCCAGTCCATTAGCAAGCCATACATAGGCTAAGCACTGTAACAAGCCTGTAAGCAGCACCCGTCCACAGCCTCTGCATCAGCTCCTGCCTCCAGGCTCTTGCCCTGCTTGAGCTCCTGTCCTGACTTCCTCCAGTGAGGGCTATGTGTTGGACTATAATATGGAAGTGTAAGCCAATAAGCCCTTTCCTCCCCAAGCTGCTCTGGTGGCAAGAGTAACTCTAACCAAGATGGAGGCACAATGGAAGTGGGTTTCCTTGACCTGGCCTGAGAACTTTCAGGTTGTCCTTTGAATCTGTATGGGCGGCCCAGGACAGCTGTTCCATGGCAGGGCAATTGCCACCATGAATGTTGGTGCAGTGACAGCAGGAGCCAAGTCCTCATTCTTCCGTAAATGTCCTCTGGGTAAGGCACAGGACTGCCATAGCTTGGATGTGCAGTGTCCCTAAAATGGACTCACTGGGGGTGAGGGGAACCGGAGAGTTGACTCAGTGGTTAAGGGCACATTCTGCTTTTGCAGAGGACTTCAGTTCGGTTCCCAACACCCATGATGGGAATCTCACAACCACCTTTAACTCCGTCTCCAGAGGATCTGACGCTTCCTCTGGCCTTTGAGGGCATAAGCCCTCACAGGCACGTGTATATCCACACGCAGACACACACGCCTATGAGTAGAAATTCAATAAATCAATTTTTAAAAAATAAAAGGGAAAAAAAAGGGGTCCTATGTAAGACCTTTCTAGATATGCAATATGAGAAACTGCTAATTGTTTCCACTCTCACAGAAGTTTCTGGTGGGGAGGGCACCGACTGGGGACCAAGTGTTCAAATGCATGAGCCCGTGGTGAACATTCTTCATCCAAGCTGCTGCAGACAGCTCAGGTTTTGTGCAGCCCTCCGCTACGCTGCTGTAGGTGGGGACATCAGATGAGACCCAGTAGTGAATGTCAGGAGCAAAGTCTAAACCAGATCACATTAAAACAGGCGCAGTGGGGTAGGCAAGATGGCTCAGTGGGTACAGAGGCTTGCTGCCTAGCCTGAGGACCTGAGTTCAATCCCCAGGCGGCACCACTTGATGAAAGGGGAGAAGCAGTCTCTAAAGGCTGCCCTTCCGACCTTCACACATGAGCTGTGTTACACCCCTCCCCAACCTGAACAGACAAATGTGCCTCTCAGCACACTGTAATCCCAACTCACAACCAGCCGCTGTGAGCTACAGTGTACAAATGCCCACTGTGTGCACCTGAGGCCGAGAGGGGCAGAAAGGGGAACACTTTCCTTCCTTTGTCTTCTGAATAACTCGGAGGTGATCTGAGCCGGGCACCGCATTCCGCCGCGCTTCTTTGTTCGGAGGAATGTGGAGAGAATACCTTGCCTGCCTCCCTGGAGACTGAGAAGAGCCCAGCCCTGACAGCACTGTGAGGTCCACTGGGGTGCAGCTGACTGGATCTGCCTGTGGTCACTGCTCGGCTGCACAGCCTGGTGCCGTCTTCTTTCCCGTGTGTGTGCCTGGCTCAGTGAGCAGCTGATTGTGTCTCAATCAGCTGGATCAATTGCAGAGCTATCTATGCAAACTAGCAGTTAAAAATGCCATAAATAACTCAACTGGTCACTTCACCGGGAGGTTATTTCCATCCTATACAAAAGGGCTTACGCAACTGCCATGCAGAGCAGGAGGAAGCTCATGTCCTCCTCTCTGGGAGGACTCCCTATGTGTGCAACGCTGAGGTCTGGATGTGGTTCAGAGGAAACTGAATCTCACGTCACACCCCTGCCCTGCCTCCATCAGTGCTCCCTCTACAGGAACTCCACCAGCCACCACTGCCAGCACAAAACACTCAGACACAAGACAGCCACCTTTGTCATCTCCCATGTTCCCCTTGGGCAGTTGGGATCACCTCTTTGACCCTCAGTCCTCAGTGGTATCAGAGAGGGGGAGTTTTAGCATGGTCGTGTCCAGCACTGAGCCCAGCACATCCAGCAGACAGTGCAGACTGAGCTGGCCCACAGCCCTTTCCTGGTCTGCCTTGAGGCAAGTGACTTCTTTACCTGCTTCTGGCTTCCAAGAGGGCTGATATTAGCTGTGAGTCCTGCTGAGGCTCATTCCTGAAAGTCACACCTCCCTGCTTCTAGCCTACAGTTGGTCACAGCAGGTGTTAGGCCCAGGGATGAGAGACTCGCACCCCGCTCAGCATTGAGTTGCAGCCAGAGCTTATAAATCTTGGTGGAGCAGGATGTCCCACTGTGCCCACCTCCATGAGCCCCTGAGCTGTAGAGGTGTCCCTACTTGAAGATGAGAAGCAGGCTAAGTTGGCCATTCCCACCACCATCAGTTTCCTTCTCCACTCTGCCTGCCTCCGCTCTCTCCACACAGCTTCTGCTCTCAGAGCTGAAGAGACCAACTGCCCTCTGGACTTCTAGTCCACACACCAGCACACACTGGGTCCTGGCTACCCTTGGGCTCTCCTACTTCATCTGTGAGCACACACCGGGAACAGGTCCAGGTGGCACATCTGGAAAATCCGCTGTCATCCTCAGAGTGCTTTGTGTGAATCTCAGACACTTGGAGGGGTCTCGCGTGACAGTGACTGACTCCCATATATGACAGACGTTTTGAGAAACAACACCCAAACACAAAGGTTCAGATGAAAAGTCTGTATGAACTAGACGACATATGGTGGACCCAGGACTAGGAATCCTAGGAGAGAAACCTAGGAGGGACTGAGGAATAATGTAGACCCAATTCTGGGTGAGGTGGACACTGTCATAAGCTCCAGAGAAGATGGCAGTCTGTCCCGCTCAGTGGGTCTAGGAAATGCAGTTGCCTAGCAGGAGTATGGAAAGAATAAATTAGTTAGGAAAGCTACATTCTTAGTCTTGCAACCAGAACACAGTCAAGATTCTGAATACCCACTGTGACAATCAGCCCAAGTCCCCTTTTCTAGGCTGAGATTTTGGTTTCTGCATCCTGCAGGAACCGAAAGGAGCCTGCTATGGCTTACAGAGGAGATGCCCCCAAGGTTTCAAGTGCTGGGACCCTGATTAAGGTGACAGCGGTGGGGCCAAGGGCAAAGGTGGCTGTTCCTCGGGGGTCATTATGATGATTCTCTGTGGACCCTCCAAAGAAACTGGTTCTAAAGAGCAAGACCCACCCCTCCCTTCGTAGCTTCCTGCTTTTCCTCTCGATCCCTCTGGAATGTGGCAAGAGCCACCTTGAGGTCCCCACCGGAAGCAGAACTGATAGGGTCACCCAGCCTTGGACTCCCAGACTCCCAAACTGTGAAGATCCAGCTACCCCAACCCCCATGGGTTTCATGCTTGGTCCAGAGCCCCTGCGATGCTGCCCTCCCTGGGCATTGCTTCTGGCAAACGTGCTATGGTTCAGTCTTCCATCCCTGGTCCTCCCTGCCTACGGTGCCTTTATGTCTTACTCCCTCCTGGGATGTCATTTCCAGGCTTCTGCTTCTCGATGGCAATTCATTCCTCTGGATTTAAGAACTGTTGGCTTAAGGAGTCCCTCCGACACTCTCCCTGCCTTATTTGCCTTTCGGCCTGAAGTTATCAGCTGGGTTCCAGAGACTGCCTCACGCCTTGGCTCCTTCAGAGCCTCCCCAAGCCCCGAACTGTCAGTTTGCATTAGCTTTACCCAGCCTGGGAAGTGTCTGGGTGGAGAAAATTTCCAAGCTGACTCTCAACCAGGTATGGGCAAAACCTGAGAGCCCCTCTTTCTGCATAGGCCAAAGTCTGGGAGGCAGCAGAGCCTGACCCCTGATGTCAGAATGGCTGCCTCTCTGAGTGACTGGGGATCTAGGCCAGGCCTCTTCCTCAGCCCTCTGAGGGAAGGCTCCCTCAAGGAGGCTCTGCTCACGTGGGTTCCTTCCTTCACACATGTGTGGTCCTTCTCTGGGAGTGCCACCCTGAAACCTACACAGGAGAGCAATGCTGGTGCTCAGGAGAATGAGAGCCAGGCTAGGTGCCGGGCATTTCTGAGTGACGATATGAAGGAATGTGCGTTGGAGCCCACACAGGTAACCCCTTGCTCCTCTTTCTTCTCTATCCTTAAACAGCTCCACATCTCTCCCACATGTATTGAACTCCAACTTCTCTCACAGACAAGTTCCCCACTCTGTGTGAAGTCCAGCTTTGGAGTATCATGGTTGGCTTTCCTACCACTGAGGGGGCTCTAACACAGTACCGAGAGGAGCCTGGCTCACAATGCCCTTCACCAAGGAGCTCTTGTGTGAGTGCCAATGCGTTCACCACAGCATACAGCCAAGCTCCTGGCTCACTTCCCTGACCTTGGAGAGTTCTGGAGCTCTGGAAATGGCCCCTTTGAGGTTCTGCATGGAACCCTGAGGTGGCTGAAACACTGTGGCAAGACTTGGGATCCAAGACTTTGCTTCCAGGAAGTTGCTTCAGGACCACCTGAGATTCCAGGCCCTAAGACTACCTGTTCATGGCATCCCTTCCCGGGGCTCTTCTCTTCACATTCCAGCCAAAGGTTCCACCCAACATGGTGTTGGTTGATAACACTTGTTAAGTGGATGGGATCTGGTGTTGCCTAGGAGACTCACCTCCTGGCATGTATGTGAGGGACTTTCTGTATCACACTAAATGGGTCTCAAAGACACCCACTGTATAAAAGAAGAGAGTGAGCTAACCTCCATCACTGGTCTCTCTCTGCTTCCTGACAGCAGAGGAGGTGTGACCAGCCGCCTCACGCTCCTGCCTCCGTGCCTTCTTCTCCATGATGAATGGGACCACCAAACTGTGAGCCAAAGTGAATTCTTCTTCAATAAACTTGTTTCTGCCAGGTGTTGTGGGAGGTGCAGAAGTCAACCTCATGGAGGATAACGTGGGATGGAGAGCCAGGCACCACAGGCCCCTGTGACTCCTGGAAGAGTCTTGACCTGCCACACACAGCATTAGATCTGAGATGGCTCCTGGCATAACCGTGACAGAAAAACCAAACCAAACCAAACCTGAGGCCAGGGCAGTGGCCGCGTCTCCTGTCTTCACGGAAGTCCTCACAGGTAAGGAAGCTCCTCCAATTCTTTCTGAGTTACCTCATCAGGGAGGGTTTTCATTGGAGCACAGTGGTGGTGTGACAAGATAGGACTGGCAAGAATTTAGGGGCTTGGGATTGGCTCAAATATTGTATGTAAGCTCATGGGCTGGGCAGTTCAGATCTACACCCTCATGTTGGACTCCAGAGTTGGATTTCCTGAGGTTTGTCACATGACTCAGTTGTCTCTCACCCCTGATTCCCCGGTCCTATTCCCACAAGATATTTTGTCACAGATATGAGAGACTCGGCCAGTGTATTCATTCATCCTGAGCTTCATTCTAGCCCCTGCCTCTGTTCTCCATCTGAGCAAGATGTTCAAGATGCCTCATCCCGAATTCTGGAAACTTCCCCTCTACCTGCCCACCATCTGTGAGTCCTGGAGGCTCTCCAGATCCCTCACCAGGTTCTCCACCTCAAAAAAGCCTCAAACTTGCCCCATGCCCTTCTCCCTCTCCTCCTCATGCAGCACTGGAGACGAGAGGAGAGTCTTAGATGTCATTGCTCCAAACACAGTTGTGGCTATTTCTCACTGTGAGCTCACAGGAGAGCGCTCTCTGCCCTCTGGGCAATGGTCCAGGGCTTGCTCTAGGAAGCATACTCCACCTTTGTCCTAGGGAAGTCTGCAAGTTCAGTTTACACGTGAATGTGGTTGGGGAGTGCAGCTCTACTGACCCCAGCCCCCAGCTGAGGAGGTGCTAGGAGGCAGGGAGTTGAGTGTCCTGGTCTGGGCTCTGTTCTTGGGTGGGCACTCTGAAGTGACTGTGGTGGTTCCTCTAACTCCTATAGTATTTGCCAGCTTCCTGACACTGTAACCATCACCTCAGATACTTTACAAGAGGGAATTTGTAATTTGACACAAGGTGGCAGTTGTCTAAACAAAGGGAACAAGTACTGTGACAAGCTCAGGTAAACAATGTAGCAAAATCTTATGGCTGCAGAGAGAAAATGAGAAGCAAGAGGAGGGGCTGGAGTCCTGTCGTCAGATTAAAGGTCAGGTCCCTGTGGTCTGAAGCTCAGATCCATCAGACCTCCACCACTTCTCAACCACCTGTCACTGGGGTCCAAACCATGAGCAAATAGGCTTTAGGGAACATTACAAACGTGGAGTCAGGGTACACTGGACTGAGAGATTTGTGAATTCTGACATCCTTTAACCCTTGATCATCTTGAAAAAAAAAATCTTAATTAGCTAATTAATTAGTTATGGGTCTCATCATGCTAGGCAAGTTCTGTAACTGAGCTGTGGCCCCAGCCTCACCTGCCACAAATCCCCTGTGTATGTTTCAGTGTTTATGTGCGTAGAGATGCATGTCTGTATAGCTGTGTGTGTATATGTGAGCATGTGCATGAAGGCCAAAGAATCTACCTCATTTCTCGAAACTGGGCCTTTCACTTGCCTGAAGCTTGCCAGATAGGCTAAGCTGACTGAACAGAGGACCTAAGAGATTCTGATGTCTCCAACTTTCTGGAGCTGGGCTATCTAGCATGCACTTCCTCTGTGGTGATTTGAATATGCTTGACCCAGGGAGTGGTACTATTTGGAGGTGTGGCCTTGATGGAGTAGGTGTGTCAATGTGGGCGTGGGCTTTAAGACTCTCCTCCTAACCACATGGGAGCCAGTCTTCTCCTAGTGACTGTACTGGCTAATTTTGTGTCACCTTGACACAGGCTGGAGCTATCAGAGAACGGAGCCTCCCTTGAGGAGATGCCTCCACAAGATCCAGCTGTAAGGCATTTTCTCAATAAGTGATCAAGGAGGCGGTCCCCTTGTGGGTGGTGCCATCTCTAGGCTGGTAGTCTTGGGTTCTATAAGAAAGCAAGCTGAGCAAGCCAGGGGAAGCAAGCCAGTAAAGAACATCCCTCCATGGCCTCTGCATCAGCTCCTGCTTCCTGACCTGCTTGAGTTCCAGTCCTGACTTCCTTTGGTGATGAACAGCAATGTGAAAGTGTAAGCTGAATAAACCCTTTCCTCCCCAACTTGCTTCTTGGTAATGATGTTTTGTCCAGGAATAGAAACCCTGACTAAGACAGTGACCTTCAAATGAAGATGTAGAACTCTCAGCTCCTCCTGCACCATGACACTGCCATGCTCCATCCTTGATGATAATGGACTGAACCTCTGGACCTGTAAGGCCAGCCCCAGTTAGATGTTGTCCTCATGAGAGTTTAAGAGTCTCCTTGGTCACAGTGTCTATGCACAGCAGTAAAACCCCAACTAAGACAGACTCCTTACTACCCCTTTTTTGCAGGTTTGGGGGCTTGCACTTCTGTACCCCTGCTCACAAGACAAGGAATTGACCTACGGAGCCATCTGCACTCTGCAAAGCTTTGCCCACATATCGCTCTAGAGCAAGAACTACTCTTCTTACCACACTATCTGCAGCTGTACCTTCAGTAACTGATGCCAGGTAGACTCAAGTTCTTGACCATGCTGTGGACCATGTGCCCGAGAGACCCATTCATCTGGGAAAGTGCTGGTCTCACTGGGTCCTGAGCCACAGGCCATTCGCCACCTGTGAGTCGCATCAGAAGCCCCTCCCAGGATAGACGCCCCGCCCAGGATAGATGCCCCGCCCAGGAAAGATGCCTCTGACTCCTCTCATGTCAGGGAAAAGGCATTCAGTTCAGGAGACATGGGCCCTGGCTACTCTTCTCCCACCGGCCAATGAATTGGGGGAGGGGGGCAGGAGCTCCTTGAAAGCTCCTGCCTCCCTCCCTGGCCCTTAATGACATATGTGCCTCCAGCAGACACCCCTTGGGCCACCTGATGTCCCCACCTGTGATCTGCCCTTTTCATCCCTGTTGTGTTTCTCCTTGCTCCAGGCTTCTTCCCTTTGAGGCCTCTGCCCTTTCAGTAATGTTGCCCAGG
Organism: Mus pahari; assembly: GCF_900095145.1. Lineage (NCBI taxonomy): Eukaryota > Metazoa > Chordata > Mammalia > Rodentia > Muridae > Mus > Mus pahari. The sequence goes on along the minus strand of NC_034595.1, from coordinate 103,898,515 downwards.
TAGGACTGGGATGCAGAACTGGGCAGGAAAGACTTCTGTTTGGTTCAATGGTTTGGTTTTCAGTTGATCTGGGAACATGATCTTTGCAGAGATGGGAGTCAGACTCTAATTTAGTTGCCTGAGGAGTCCTGAAGCCTCTGTGAGTGCACGATGATCAGAATTGGACTTAGTGGCAATGGTCCAGGTGAAAGATCAGAGGTCCCTTTGCAACTGGAATGAGGGCAGACTCACAGATCCCACCTGACAGCCCTGGGAATGCCGGAGGGGAGGAACCTGAGCCACTCTCTGCACCCTCACCTCCAGACTTGGTTGCCTACAGGACATGGCTGCTTCTACGGATAAACGTGGCCCAGCAGATGACTTAATGCTGACAGGAGGGTGATCCATGAGGTCTTCCAGCCTCGCTCTCTATGACTGAACATCAGGAGAACACAACGGTAAGACTCATGGACAGTTCTGGGGTGTCCCTACCCCGCTACCCCAGGCCTAGAAACCAGGATACTCCCAGTTCCCTGTGTTCTATTCCTATCCTGTTTGCTGGGAAGCAAGACTTGGAAGGGGCTAATGAGGGATCCCAAATCTGCCAGCATCCAGATGATTACACCCAGGAAGCCCCCCTGCACTGCCCAGTAGTATTAGGGTAGGTGGGTGCTACTAGGCATGACCTCCCTGGCTAGGAAGGTGCCCGGCAAAGGAAAGCTCTTATTCAAAGTCAGTGGTTTCCTTTGGAGGCTCTGAATTTCTCAACAGAAGTTTATTCCCCCACAGATGCATAAAGCAGCTAATTAAAAGAAGCTAGGAAGCTAGGGGAACCCCCCAGGAGCAAGAAAGCACTCACTGGAGAGATGAGTGTATGTAGGCCATGGAAGCATGAATAGCCGTGCTTTCTTATAAAAATTACTTGTGAGTGTGTACATATAGTGTGAGAGCACGTGCTTGCCACAGTATGCCTGTAGATGCCAAATGACAATTGAGAGAGTTAATTCTCTCCTTATACCTTGTGACCTAGTGGTTTTGCTGGGCTACATACTTTAACATAACTGCTCCACAAGCTTCCAGACTATTCTCCTGTCTCAGCCTCCCATCTCACTGTGTGACAGGATTCACAGGCACACACAGGCACACACAGGTACACACAGACACTCACAGGCACACACAGGCACATACATGTACATACAGACACTCACAGGCACACACAGGCACACACAGGCATACACAGGCACTCACAGGTACACACAGGCACTCACAGGCACACACAGGCGCACACACAGGTACACACAGGCACTCACAGGCATACACAGGCACTCACAGGTACACACAGGCGCACACAGGTACACACAGGCACATACAGGCATACGCAGGCACTCATGGGCACACACAGGCACTCACAGGCACACACAGGCACTCACAGGCACTCACAGGCACTCACAGGCACATACAGGCGCACACAGGTACACACAGGCACATACAGGTACACACGGGCAAACACCACCATATCCAGTTTGTAATGTGTTCTGGAGACCAAACCCAGGTTTCCAGGCTTGTGCAGTAAGAACTTTTACCCACAGAGCCATCTCCCCAGGACTGCCCAAGATTTGATGTGAGGAGAAACTAGCAAGATAGTATGAATGGGGTCGGGGGAACACAGGAGGGGCAGCTGAGTGACTTAGGCTGGTATGGTGCCACTGCTCAGAAGCTGTGGAAAGTGTTCCTTCCCAAAAGCACAGAGACCCAGGAAAGGAGACTCCATGCTGGACCATCTGAGATGCAGGGGGACAGATGATGGCATGAAAACCTCATGGCTTCCTTCCCCGGCATTGCAGAAGAAAATGGGGAGGTGTGGAAGGGGATGGGAAGAGAAGCTGAGGAGGAAAAAGAAGAGGAGGAAACTGGGGCAGAAAGAGAGGTGAGGTGGGAGAGGAGAAAGAGGAGAGAGAGTATGCAAGCAGAGAGAATCTTGTCTTTATAAATGACTTAATGGCCAGTATTTTATAACAACAAGAATGGATGGACTGGGAACCCCCCACCATTTTAATATGTAAATCATCCAAGCAGTGGGATGTGTGTGACCCCGCCATGTGTATGAGTCCTCCTCTCTCAGTTTTAGCCAATTTCCAGACTCACAGGCACCCAGCGGTTCTGGCTGCTCTCTGTCATTCTCTAAATGACAAACAAGTTTTATGCCAAGCCCCATAGAGTATTCCTGGCTTGTCATTCCCCCTCCCCGACATGTACCTCCGGCCATTAACATTTTGCACACAATAGCAAAAAAACACGATCCCTCTGGAATTTATAGAGATGGCTATTTTAATCATCTTTTATGGTGTATCTTAATTATATATCATTTTTAATGACAGTTGAAAAAATAAGTTATTCTTGCTGACACTTTTATGACCTATTTAATATCGCAGATCAGGGGTTTTATTGTATTGCATTCTGGGTATTATACACAAACCAGGAGAGTGGAGAGAGGATTGCCGGCGGAGCCGCGTACAGTGGGAGGGGGCAGGCCGCTCTTAGAGTAGAATTCTTCCAGATTACATGGTGTACCGGGGCTCTCATTTCTGGGTCTGTATAATAATTGTAATTTTACTGCAAAAGCTGAGTGTTGGATAAAAACTTCACTTCAGGGGTAATTTAATTTAATATAAAAGCTCTGCCCGGGGTCAATGTTAGAGAAAAACAGGATTTGAAAGCCAGCCCCCTGCTTCCTACAAAAGCTGCCTGCCCTCCCTCTCACAACAGCCGCTGTCTTCTGTGGTGCTAGGCAGTGAGATCTCTTAATACCATCTATGTATGCAAGGGAGAAGAAAACAGATGATACACTGTGTGTGTGTGTGTGTGTGTGTGTGTGTGTGTGTGTGTGTGTGCATAGGGGCAGGTGCACCCATGGCATGTGTGGAGGCCAGAGGACAAACCTCCGGAGTCATTCTTGAGCATTTTTGAGCACTGGCCACGTCTGTGTGGCACAGGGTCTCGCACTGACCTGACTTCACCTCCTTAGCTACCCCAGCTGGCCAGAGAGCCCAGGGCACCTGTCAATCTTTGCCTTCCAGATGCTGGGATTCCCAGTGCACGCGGCCACACCTGACTTCTTTGTGTTTGAGTTTTGGGGATCAATCTCAGATTCTTGACCAACTGAGCCATGCCTCCCCCAAGCCCAGGGCTCATGAATTATTGAACCAACTACATGTTGGCCTCTTTTTAAGAGTTTTGAGCATTGGAGGGTTCTAAATAGGGCTGCTCCCTCCCAGGACCTCTGCACTGAGCACATTGGGGCTGAGCGGTACTTAGCCGGGCTCCTAGATGGCCAAATGGCTCCTTCTCACAATCCCAATCCTAGCAGAGCTCCACCCTCCTCAGCCTGGTGGGCTGAATGACCCAAGGCCCTCATAGCCTCTGAGTGGAGGGGTCAGTGAAGCAGGAAGTCACTTCTGATCATGCCAGTGTGTGGTGGCTGTTGCTGGTTGACAGCAGGACTTTATCTGGAATTCGCTAAAACCCAAATGTCTGTGAAGAACTTTTTTTTCTTAATTCTATCATTTAAAGTGGAAAGACCCACTTCTTTTTTTTTTTTTTTTTTTTTTTTAGATTTATTTATTTATTATGTGTAAGTACACTGTAGCTGTCTTCAGACACTAAGAGGGCGTCAGATCTTGTTACGGATGGTTGTGAGCCACCATGTGGTTGCTGGGATTTGAACTCCGGACCTTCGGAAGAGCAGTCGGGTGTTCTTACCCTCTGAGTCATCTCACCAGCCCCGAAAGACCCACTTCTAATTCAGATATTTTAGGTGGAAGGATCCACCTTTAATCCATATCATTTGAGGTGGGAGATACACCTTTTACCTGGGTCACACTTTCTACTTGCAGCCTGCCCGAGGACTGGGAAAACGGAAGCTTGCTCTCTCTTTGCCTGCTTGTTTTTGCCAGCAGGCTCACTCCTTCACTGGCATTAATTAGAGAATTAGATAGAGCCTGATTCTTCAGCGTTCTGGCATAAACAGAAGACCAGCTGAGACATCCAGCCTTGCAGATTGAACAACCTACTGGATTCTTAGACCTTCTACTGGTAGACAGCCCTTGTTATATTAGCTGAACCACGACTGGTAAGGCACCCCAATAAATTCTCTTTATTTATACATGCATTATTATACATACATATACTCATTATATATGTATATTCATATTATACACACACATATACACATACACATACAGATAGAGATAGAGATACACATACACATACACATACACATACACATACACATACACATACACATACACATACACATACACATACACATACACATACACATACATATATAAGCTCTGTTCCTCTGGAGAATGCTAACTATCACACCATCCTTCTCCCACTGGTCCTGAGCTTGCTGATACAGTAGATGTCACCATTAGCTTGTTGCCTCCCAGACCCTGAGAACCTCCAGCCAGGATCACCTCATATGGTGACTGCCACCAGATGGGAATAGCCCACGGGTCCAGATGCCGTGCACACTCAGGGTACTCAAGTGCACACCCAGGCAGAAGTCCTCATGGGCCTTTGGCAGAGTCTTGCCCTTTAAGGAAGCAGATTCTTGAGCAGGGCTGGAGAAACTGGACTGAGGCTCCGTTATAAACAGGCCTGAAGCAGACACTCCTCATTGGAGGGTCCTGAAGACAGCCGTCCAGATGTGTATGGTAATAAAGGTCCCTTACAGCTGGGCATAGGTGGCTGTGGCTTTTCTGGGTAAGAAACTGCCACCTCTGGAAGTCTTGTTTTTCCCAGCTGCACAGAGCATGCTCAGGAGGAACTGGGCTGATTCTGTGTTTGGAGAACCCCAGTCACAGCATTCGGTTACACACCCCAGTGACACATGCTGGCTGGCTCCTGCTACTTCTCCATGAGAGGCAGGAGCCAGCTTTCCACAGGCCTCCAAGGGAAAGGGTGTGATCCACCCACAAGAGCTCACGCACACACTTAAAAGCATAGTGATTTGTCTCCAGGATGCTGCTGTTGCGTCTGGGCCCCTCCGTGCTCATAACACCTTGGCTTGCTGGGGATATGTCTCCATAGAGTCAGGGCCAACCGAGTCAGCCAAAGGCCACTCCTCAGACCATCATCCCCCACATCCGATTTTTATCATTCAGTTGTTTATTTTCATATGTATGGGTGTTTGGCTTACATGTATGTCTATGCACCACATGTGTGCCTGATGCCTACAGAGGCCAGAAAAGGACGTCAGATCCCCTGGGACTGGAGTTACAGTCAGTTGTGAGTTGTCCTGTGGGTGCTGGAAACCAAACTCTGGACCTCTGGAAAAACACCCAGTGTACTTAATTGCCGAGCCATCTCTTCAGCCTTCTGCCTTCTCACCCTTTCTTACCTCACAGCCAGGTCTGCAGGAGGCAATTGCCCCCACAGGGGCCAGAGATAAATTCAGAATTGTACCAGGGGGCACAAAGAACAAAGCTGTCGGTGTGGACTCACTGCTCAGATGCACTCGGCCTGCATAGGGTCTTTGCCTCGGCAGAGTCCTGAGGAAAGTTGAAGGAAGACATCCTGGCCTCACCCTCAACACCCCATCTCACCAGAAAGCCAGAATGATCTGTGAGCACCCTGGAAAACACCTTGTTTTTCAGTATTCCTGAAAATAAGCTGACATCATGGCCAGAAGCCACCCAGCTCTTCTCCTCGTTCCCCTGCCCACGGTCAGCGAGTGTCAACCTCCTCGATCCAGGTCCCACACTTTCACACCTATGGATGTCCAGATCTATGCCCAAGAGAAGCTTCTGTGAGCTGTGACCCAAAATGGGGATGTTAAACTGTACACTAAATGCGTTAGTCTTGGAAACTTTGGCAACGTGAAAGCTTGTCTGCGTTACAGTGCTTGGCTAAAAACTACTATGTGGATTTCTGACTTGGTGTGGGGCGGTGTGTGAGTGTGTGTGTATGTGTGTGTATGCATGTGTGGGTGCGTGCATGTGCACGTGTGTGTGTGTGTGTGTGTGTGTGTGTGTGATACGTGTGAATTCGGTACCCTCAGAGGACAGAAGAGAGCATTAGATCCCCTGAAGCTGATTGCGAACCATCTGACACTGGTGCTGGGAACCCATCTTGGGTCATCTATAAGAACAATAAATCCTTTTTAATGACTGAACAACCCTTTCCAGCCCCCTGGCTTTTCATTAAAAAAAAAATTCAATGAATTTTGACTTATAATTAGGATAGAATTTCCAACAATTTCTGAAGTGACATTAGCCAAACTTTTGCACTTTTTACTATGTATGTAAAGCAGCATTTGGGGTTCTAAGTCAAAATATTGACTCTGAAATACATCAAAGATGCCGTGTCCTGCAGTCTCAAACATTCAGCCAAGATTTAATTCTTTTCCTAAAAATAACCAAGTGTATTTGTCTCCACATGCAAATTTACTTTCTTCCTTAATAAGATGGAAAATTATATGTACACCAAAAATTGTTTTTAAAACAAATATCCTCATGATGTATTAGCTATAAATGTTTTATTTATACATCTAATTTATTTATGCACAGGCTTATGTAAAAATTTCTTCGGCAAAAAGGGGGGTGGAAAAATCTTAAGGAACCCTGTTTTAGGTCATGTGGATGTGGTCATAACTGGATTATCCTCAGGTTAGTCTTTCCTTGTTGGGATGAAATATTTAGAGGTGGGGGCAACAGGGAAGGGAGAGCTTATTTTCATGACTGGCATGGTGGTTTTGGTCTGTGACCTGCTGGCCGCATTGCATTTAGGACACAGCACAGCCTCTGAGCAGAAGGGCCTGGCAGAGCAATGCTCACTGTCTGTTATTTATTCCATGGTTATGACAAAACACCCGGCAAAGCTATTTGAGAAAGAAAGGTTTCTCCTGGCTCATAGTTTGAGAAAGCAGGCCTACAGAGTGCAAGGGACATGCTAAGAATAGCTTCTCCACTCCAGACTTGCAGCACCATTGGATAAGTGGCAAGGTCCTCCATCTGGATGGCTGGTTGGTGATCTCACTTTCCTGGAGGCTGACCCATCGTGGGCACTGCACTTGAGGCAGAACCTTTAAGTCACCCTTACTGGTGTTCCTATTCCTCCCCAGTGCCCTGCTTTTGCATGGTTGGTGAGCCCTGGGCTTGGTGCCTGGTCCTATCCACTGGTCTGTCTAGGTTACACATATTCACTGGGTAGGTCTGTCTGCTAGCTAGTTTTCCCAAAGCTGTCCTCTCTACCTAGAGCAGCCTTGAACCCTCAGACCGCCACACACTGTCTCATCCAGGAGTGTTACCATGTGGATCTTAGATAGGTTTTCCAGACTCCCTTCTCTGTTCTCCATTAGGGTCTTGCCTGTTTTCCACCAATTCCCATCAGTCATCTTCCTACAGTCGAGTTAGAATGGGGTATGGGGACTGTACTGGGTTATAATTCAGCACAAAGGACAGTGATCATTCTGGGTCAAGGCAGGGTGATCATGCAGAGTCATGAGTCAAGACAGTATGATTGTGCTGAGTGATGAATTAAGAGATGGTGATTGTACTGAGTCATTAGTCAAGAAAGGGTGATTGTGCTGGGTTCTGATTCCTTACGGGGCACAGGACTTTACTGGGTCATAAATCTTCATGAGGCAAGGGGATCTACTGAGTTTTGAGTACTACAGGGTAGGAGGTGGTGACCCTAAGTAATGAGTCTGTAAAGGGCAGGGGTATTTGCTGGATCATGAACTAGATCCTGCCCCTCCATTCTCAGAATTCACAGTTCACAGTTCAGGTTCCTCCCTTGAGCTGTTGCCATGGCTACTGTAGCTTCTCTGCTGACCTTCCTCCCCTGCCTCCCCTTCCTCCTCATGAGCGGTTGAGTCTGTTCATCCACTCACTCTTGGATGGGTGTTTGCAGGCATGTCTAGGACCTGGCTCTTGCAGATAAAGCTTTGTGAACAGTTGTGTACTTGCCTTTGAACATCCAGATGTCCCTGCTCTCTTGGGTAGATGCGTAGGAGTGCAGTGACTGGATCCCAGGACACAGTCTCACATAACTCTAGGAAAGTGTTAAATTGGCTCACAGGGTGGCCTTAGCATTTCACCCCTACATAACAGCGTGGGTTCCAGTTCTCATGTCCACCCCACTGCTCCATGCAGCCAGGCCACTCAATCTGGGCCTTTCTCATTTTGAGTCTAGCAGGGGACATGTCATTGACTCTAATTTGCATGATTGACAGCACCAAGCATTTTATCCTGTGCTTGTCTGTTGTCTTCTGTGATCAGTTCACTAGACAAAATAGAGCCTGACAGAGGTTCTCTGCTTTATCAAACCAGTCTGGCTTTAAGAACCTTCTTCCCGACTCTCTTTTGCTTAAAAAAAAGTCTCTCTCTCTCTCTCTCTCTCTCTCTCTCTCTCTCTCTCTCTCTCTCTCTCTCTCTCTCTCTCTCTCTCTCTCTGTGTGTGTGTGTGTGTGCGCATGTGTGTGTGCGTGTGTGTGTGCGTGTGTGTGTGTGTGTGTGTGTGTGTGTGTGTGCACGCGTGTGTGGTGGAGGACAAGGTCAGAGGACTACTTTCAGATGTCAGTTCTCTCCTTCCACCATGTAAGACCCTGGGATCACACCTGGGTCATCAGGCTATACAACAAGCCTTTACTGCTCCACCATCTCCCCAGCCCTTAGCCCACTTTTCAGCAAAACCCAGTTATAGAAAAAGAAGCCGGGGGAGTTTGCTTTCACAGACGACACTCTGCAGGGTGATTGCAGATGCTTAGATTTCTCCAGTGGGGCTCGATCACCTGGCCTTAGCATGTGTTTGTGTGTGTTCTATGATGGGTGTGTGCATGTGTGTGTGTGTGTGTGTGCATGTGTTCTGTAATGGGTGTGTGCATGTTTGTGAACGTGTGTAAGGTTTGCATATGTGTGCATGTGTGCATCTGTGTGTGATGTGTACATATGTGTGCATGTGTGTATGAGATGTGTGCATATGTGTGCATGTGTGTGTGATGTGTGCATATGTGTGCATGTGTGTGTGTCTGATGTGTGTGTGTGTGTGTGTGCCCATGGAAGTAAGATCCCTGGTGCTGAGACTAGTAGAGGCTATACACTACTACCCAACATAGGTGCTGGGAACTGGACTCAGGTCCTCTGGAATAGCAGTCATTGTTCTTGACCACCCTGTTAGGCCACCTTCATCCTTGATGTTTCTTAGACATTTTCTATCCATTGACTCCCATGCTCTCACCCCTAGCTCCCCACTCGTTGACTCCATTTCCCCTCTGGCCCATGCTTCTCTCTTCCACTGCAACAGCTCATTGCAGAGGTCCCCGTACCCATCCTCGCTGCTGTCCTGAGCAAAACCTCCCATGCGGGTACCATGCATGGACTATTCCTAAGTACATGCTCAAACCTGTGTAGTTTTCTTTGCACCCGGTCACTCTTGTATTGGGTTTTGAGAGCTCATTATAAATTCTGGAAAGAAGTCCTTTATCAAATATATGATTTTCAAATGCTTCTTTCCAGCCTGTGACTTATCTTTACTTCTTTCAGCATATCTTGTAAAGAGAAGAAATTTTTAATTTTAATGGAGGCCAGCTTATCAACTCACTCTGTTACTGAAGCGCTAGGAGTGTCATATCTAAATACCTTTGTCTAATCCAGCTCTTCTGTGTTTTTAGCAGAAGTTTTACAATCAGAGGTTTTAGGTTTAAGTTCATGGTTAACTCTTAGTTAATTCTTCCATTTAGTCCCAGGCATTAATCCGAATCTATGTTATTTCGCATGGATATACAGTAGCTCTAGCCACACATTTCAAAAAGAACCCATTTTGCAGTAAATTACTATTGCAACTTTATTAAGAGTTAGCAGCAAGATAGCTTAGTGAGTAATGGTGCTTGGTGCCAAGAGTGACAACTTGAGTTCAATCCCGTGTCCCACACACAAGCTTTTTGAGGTCCCAAACTGGGTGATGTGTCTTACAATCCCTTTCTTCTCAATCTAAATGGTTTTGAATTTTCATGTACATTTTAGAATCCATTTGTCAAGTTATCAAAGGAAGAAAAGTAGAGACTCCCCAGGATTTGCCTGGCAACCGCTGCAGATCCACTCAGAGAAAAACCATGCCTTAAAATACCTTTGTTCTCAAAGTGACAATCATGGAGGCTGCTAGGATCTGTGCTAGGTCTTCTGCATATATGTCACGGTTGTGTAGCTTGGTCTTCTTGTGGGACTCATAGAGTGGGAGTTGGGGTATCTCTGACTCTTTCGCCTGCTCTCGGGACCCTTTTCCTCCCACTGGGTTGCCTTGTCCAGCCTGGATATGAAGGTGTGTGCCTGGACTCACTGTGACTTGTTATGCTGTGTTCAGTGGCTATCCCCGGGAGGCCTTCTCTTTTCTGGGGGAGGGAAACTGACTTTGGGATGTGATGGCTTGAGAGGAGAATACATTGAGAAAAAAAAAAGAAAATGGATTTTTTTCTCACATAATATGTCTTGGATAATGATTTCTTTCCCTCTCCTCCTCCCAGGCCCTCCCTCATCTCCTCCCATCTGGATTCACCTCCTTTCTGTCTTTCATTAGAAACTGAACAGGCTTCTAAAGGATAATGCTATACTAAACTATACCATACCACACCACAGCACAACCCACCACATTAAAAGAAAAACTAACACATGGAAGTTGGACAAACAGAAGTCTTAAAATATTAATCCTTGCGGACAGGAACCACAAATCCCCACTCTCTGGAGTTTTCTGCCTTGTTCTGATGTTTTCAGCAGGTGTCTTGAACAACTTAGACTAGTGTCTTAAGTACTGATACATTTCATGCCTTTATCATTGATAATCTATTTTCAACTCCACTTGTTTATTGATAGTATAATGAAATACCACAACACTTTCAATTACCTTTTGTTTTTGACAACAGTAAAGAGATACAATGTATCATTGACCACATTCAACTTCTCCCATGGCCTTTCCCACCCCCTCTTCCCAAGTGGTCATCTGTACCATCACATCTCCCCCCTCTCTTACTCTCTCTCCCTCTCTCCCTCTCTCCCTCTCTCTCGCTCACTCCCTCTCACTTTCTCTCTCCCTTGTGCTCTCTCTCTCACTCTCTCTCTCTTGCTCCAACTCTCTTTT
>NC_034595.1:103885429-103887175 GCF_900095145.1 Mus pahari | reverse complement strand
CCTCTCCCTCTCCCTCTCCCTCTCCCTCTCTCCCTTTCTCATACTCCATGTAGGTAGTCACAGCAGTGGATTGCAAATGTCACACCATTCGGAAGACAGTCTCCTCTCACATCTTCCCCATCTTTCAGCTCCTACTTCCCTCCTGTCCCCTCTCCCATGATGTTCCCAGATCCATCATGGGCCTCAGAGGAGTTGACATCTTTGTCTCATTTGACAAATAATGAGACCTGCTTTGAGCATTGCCTACTGAAGAAAGAGTTGTCTTTGACTAGGACTGCGAGCAGCACTAATATATGCACACAAATATAAATATTTAGAAAGTAGTTTAACTATATGTCCATTTGGAAAAACACTAGTAGATTACCCCATAGGACCTGTGGCCCCCCAGCTATGGGCTTTTGCCCAGTTCTACAGTGCCAGGGGTGTATTCCCTCCCAAGGAACAGACTGCACTTCCCATCAGAAGGCATTTGGTGATCCGCAGCACATGCCTGACACTATTACAGCAGTGGTCTATCTTGTCAGCAAGCCCAGGGTTGTAGCACCCAGAATCTACAGAGTCATTGAGCATGCTTCTCCCCGATGGCCTGTGCTCTGTTCTAATGTGGTGTCTCTGTACCCTGCGTGCACAGTCTGTGGCATCTTCGGCTTAGTGAGGACCCAGAAGCAATGACAACGGCCTGTATTATCTTAAGAGATCCTTGTAGGAAGGTATCCCACACCTGGCGAAAGGATTTGGTTTTGAAAATCAATGGCTTCTTGGAACAGTGTTAACCACCCATGAAGAGAATGTCTGTTTAATCTCCTTTTTATTAATAGCATATGTTTTAGCTGGCTGATGAAGTAGGAGGCATCTTTACAGCTCTGATCAACCCTCTTCCCCACCCCACAAGAAAATGAATAAAACTGGAAAGTATTATATTGAGCGAGCCAAGCCAGTCTCGGGAAGATGAATGCTGTATGTTCTTTCTCTTATGAGGGTCCTAGACTTGAGTTTTTAGATAATGTGTTTAAAAGTTAGAGTGGGCGTGGGCAGAGAGGAAGAGGAAGAAGGAGCCCTGAGAGCTATGTGGAGAGGGGTGGGTGTAAAAGTGATAGTAAAACATGCACAGCGGTGTGAAGATAGAGCAGGGGACACGGGAGGAAAGGGTTAAAGGACATAGGTGGGTAGGAGGAAGGTTTGCATGATGATCTATTTCTTATTACACCATAAAATCACTTATTCATTGAGATAATAATTTTTCTTGTGGGTTCTACTGGATTTCTGTGCAGGCTGCCTGGAGACAGGAACAAGCTGACTTCTTTAACTAAAATTCTGTTACGCCTTCCCTTGTCTTATCGCAACGGAAAGAACTTGTCAAGGACAGGTAGTGGACCTGGCGTCCTGGCCTCGTTGACAGTACAAACAGTAGGTGCCCTTTAACCTTTCACCCTTCAGTACAACGTCAGCTCTGTGTTTGTTATGGCACCTCAGTTAGTCTATTGTCAACTTGACGAAGCCCAGAGTTACCTGATGGAACAAATCTCAACTGAGGGATTGCCTAGAACATGTTGCCCTTTGGGAATGTCTGTGGGTATACGTGTGTGTGTGTGTGTGTGTGTGTGTGTGTGTGTGTGTGTGTGTGTGTGTGTGTGTGTACATGTGTGTGTGTTTGATGTAGGAAGCTCCATCCCAGTGTGGGAGGCCCCATCCTTAAGCAGTGTTAAGGGCCAGGTAACTGTTAGCTGGCTAGCCTGATATTATAAG
>NC_034595.1:103867465-103884624 GCF_900095145.1 Mus pahari | reverse complement strand
ATATATATATATATATATATATAAAGTAGTATGACCCTATGAGCAAGGAGGGAGGGCGGGAGGGAGAGAGGGAAGAGGGAGAGAACAGCAGCATTCCTCTCAATGGTTTCAGCTTCAGTAACTGCCTTGGCTTCCTTGGTGACAGACTATGGCCCAGAGGTGTAATCCAAATAAACCCATCTGTACCCAGGTTGATTTTACTCAAAAATATTTTATCACAGTAACAGCAAACAAGGATACATGAATACTCTTTACTCTGTATTTCTGATTCTCATATGTACGGATCCTGGAAGTGCTAAGCTCACTCCCCCCACCTCCCATGTGTCTGTCTGTCTGTCTGTCTGTCTGACTGTCTGTCTGTGTGAATGAGGCAATGCAGAGCACATGCCCTAGCACCTCCTTTAGGGCTCTCATTCTCTAGCTCATTACTCTGTTGCCCTAAAGCATCCAGGGCCCCAGCCACCAGCTTGTATATTTATGAGGCAGCCATAAGAATCATACATAGCATACAATCAAACATCACGAGAGATGTGTATGAAAGCTGAGCTTTCTCCTACATCTGAAAGAGGAGGGATCAGCGGAATCCTTGGGTTTATGGCAGGGAGGGGCAAGAGAGTCCCTCTTCCTCCACACAGTCCTTGGGTGGCTCCAGAATCCAGGTCAAGCAAGAGGAAAGCTCAGATGCTTCGTTAGCTCAGGAGAAACATGGGAACCTCCACAGGACAGGGAGCTGACCAAACAAAGCAAGGGCAAGAGGGAAAAGGGTGATAAATGGGACTCAAGATGTGGGTCACAGAGAGGACTACTTTATCCACCTCATTTCCCAGTCTTTGGTGATGGGACAGTCCTCACATCACCATCTTAGCTTTCCCCAGAGACATCAGTCTCACCCGTGGCCGCCTGCTCGGGGAACACCTTGCCCACTCCACAGGCTCTCCCATGAAAAGGTTTGTTTCTGCATTGTAACTGATCTCTGTTTGGGGAGCATTCGTAGTCACAGAGCGACAACTCTACTGTCAAACAATTTCTAGCCATTTAGACATGTTAAAAGATGTATTTTCAGAGACTCCCATGGCTTTTAAATCATTATCTGCTGACCACTGGAAGGGTTTAATTGACTCCTTGAGCATAGCCCTCCATAAATATCCACTAAGCAGATCCTCTAGTGACGTCTCCATCCTTGCTGACAATGTCCTCATGTGCCATCAGCTTTGGCATCCCTCAGCTGAGAGTGGTGCTGTGCTTAGATGGCCTGTGCCATGCCTCAGGAGAAGAGGCTGCTGTGCTGTTCTGGGCAGCCTGTGTCTGCCTGGGTCACGTGAGTGTTCTTTCAGATCTATCTTTTGATTATAAATTGTCTGAATATGGATTAAAATCCAAATCTTATCTGCAAGCTCCACCCCAAGTTTCATGTGCACTTTTTCGTCTAGGGTTGGATTCTCCCACAAAACACCCCACTCATAAGAAAGTCAGCCATGAGATGCTGAGGTCAAAGGTCATGAGACTTCACTCCCCGATGTGAGCTCTTACTTATGACTTCAACTCCACCAGAAGGATTTCTTAGGTGTACCATGACATTCACTCCCTGGGAAAGCCCAAGTCGTGTGCATGTGTGTGTGTGTGTGTGTGTGTGTGTGTGTGTGCAGTAAGAGTGAGTGAGTGTGTGAATGCATGTGTGTGCATGTGTATGTGTGAAGCATGTGTGCACATGTGTGCATGGACAAGTGTGCAGACATACATATGTAAAGTCAGAAGTATACCCATCATGTGTATATGAAAGTGTATATGTGTGCACATGCATGTGAATGTGAGCATGTGTGTGAGTATTCATGCATGTGTGTATGTGTGGTTTGTGTGTGTGTGTGTGTGTGTGTGTGTGTGTGTGTATTAACATTTGTACCAGTGAGGTCAGCTGCAGCCCAAACAACCCAGGCTGGAACGCTCACGATTTCTCAAGAGCAGACTGACCTTTGGATTCTATTTAGACTTTTTCACACACCATTTGGATAATGATTTTGGCTCTTTTAATAAATGGACAATAAAACCAAAGTTGAGGGGCAAAATGAAATGCCTTTGACAGTCTGGCAATTTATAGCTGTCTATAAAAGGCGGCGATGCCCCCGATGAGAGCTGTTTGGGGAAAGGGCCTCCGTCGGGATGAATCTTGGCTGATTATGGCGTCTGAGCACCCTGACATGCTTCTCAACATCTCTTAAATGCCTGCGTTATGATTATGACTGCTGTCATTAGGGTTGTTAGCATTGTCTCGTCTGGAGAAACATCCCAAGGGACGGCAGATTGTTAGGAAGAAATGGTTCTGTGATGCCTCCCTGAGAACGGGACCCGGCAGCCCAGCAGTGAGAGTGAGAGACAGACAGTGACTGGAATAGCGAGCTAGCTCCTCCCTGATGTCGTTGGAGGTGAAGGTGAGGCCGGGGTGCCTGGCCAGCAGGAATCCTCAGCACATAGCCCTCAGGCATGATGACTCCCCCAGCATAAATCTGCATTCTTACTGAACCTGCCAGGCCACACCCACCCAGGGAGCCCAGGGCTGTAGTGCTAGACTTGGATTCTTTCCCGTTGCTTTGACAAAACACCAGACCCAAATTGTCTTGAGCTTGGAAGGAAGGGCCTATAACTGAAGCCCTTGGTTCAGCCATCTTGGCAAGGAAGTTATGGTGGCTGGACCCTGAAGTATCTGGTTACATCTACTGCATCTGCTTTCCAGAGGCCAAAAGTGATTAGTGCTCAAGTCACTTTGTATTCAGTCTGGGACCCCTGCCCATGGGATCGTGCCAACCACATTGAGGATGGATAGTCCTCCTACAGTTAAATATCTCTAGAAACACACTGGTGTGCACGCCCAGGTGTGCCTCCTAAGTGACACTAAATCTCATCAAGTTGACAATCAAAATGAGCCATCATGCTGACCGACTGTGGATCATTGCAGTGTTCCACTTCGGTTAAGTTTCCCTCCTTCCAGCCCAGCGAGGAACAGGCCTGACTACACTGAGGGAGAAGCGGACACAGGCTGGTGCCTATCCACTAGTCTCTTCAGAAAAATCCATCCCAGGGAGTCAGACTCCAGGCACCCGGCACAATGGCGCTGCTCCAAGAGCAACTTGGGTGGAGAAGGCAGCATTATTTACTCCCTGGAGTCATGTGAAAGCGCCACGGGGGACATGCAGGGCAAGTCCTATCATCTGCGCATCTTCCTGTCACTTTACTGGCAGCCTTGGCTGTGACATCTCCCTGACAGCCTCATTTGCATACTGAGCCTGGTCCCTCCACAGCCTCATCTCACTCCAGGACAGTTGCTGCAACTAAGGATTCTAAAGTGAGCTCCATGTGCCAAAGACAGTCAAGCCCTAGTCACGCTTTCCTCACTGTGTCTTGAGTTCTTAAGTATGACACCAATCGACTTCTGGAGTGAGGGGGGTGCTTAAGTGTGATACCAATGGACTCCCGGAAACAGACGTGGACTTCTGAAGGGTTGCCTCTGCCACTCTTGATTCTCCCCTGCACCCTCTAGTTTCACTGATCTTGTTAGCGGACACAAAAGGGCATCCAAGTTTTAGTAAACTCAAATATAGCTAAGAAGCTCTGGGTTCTTCTCCTGGCACTGGAGACAGACTGGCTCTGACTCAGTGCAGAACAGTGCCTGCTACCACATGCAACTCCGTACTCCCTGTGCCGAAGCACCCAGGCTGGGCCCTCAGAGGCAAAGATGAGAGGGATCCTTTCTTCTCCCGGTCATTGTCAGCAGGAGAGATGGACGAGTGATCAGGGGTATCGTGAAACCCAGATTGATGGCAGGAAGGACATAGCAATGGAGCACTGAGTAGGGCCACAGGGGCGGGACACTTGGACGGATGCACAGAGAGGAGAGCATTTTTTCTGGAGTCACAGATGAAGGCCAGCAAGTCCCTCATGGCATCCTACAGGGAGGTAGCCTTCTTGGTAGAGACAGACCTGAGGCAAAACAAGCCTTGATGCTATGGTGCGAATGGTTTGACTAGATCCCCACAGATTCACATGGGAGACCACATGGTGGTCATAGCATGGAGAGCCGAGAGACCGTAGGATATTTTAAAGGAGCCTTGTGGGAGGTGGTAGTTACTGGTGTTGTTCTTGGGGCACACATGTTGGTTCCTACCAGAGAGAATTGCTATCAGAGCAGCAAAGGGTCAGGAGCTCAGTGGTCACTGTCCATATTCCAGAGCTTCAGGAGAGAATGACAGGCCCCATAACACTATACAGTCTCAGAACTCAGAAGCCATGGGAGCTGGTGGGAGGTCAGAACGGGGTTTGAGTTCAACGTATTCTCTAATGCCCATTCAAACAGAAAAATTAAATACACAGCCACAGAGGGCACCTCAGTGGTTATCTTTGTGTGGGATCAGGAGTGTGGCCCTCAGGCTGGCTCAGCTCCCGGTTGACTTTAGAAGACCTGCTCCAACCGGTTCATGCATTCTGCTGCCTGCAGACCTACAAGGACCAAGGAATTCAAGAATAAAAGAGAGTAACCCAATGTCTGTATTGTGCTGGGCTGTGCTCCGCACACAGACCACACCCTGCCTCTGGGCTTCATCTGCACGGTAACAGTCTTGGCAGGAAGAGGCTGCTGTTGCTACCAGGGCACAGATGGGGAAACGGAGGCTTATAGAGGCTTCATGAATGACCCGAAGTCCCCCGGCCACTGAGTGAGCATCCACCTGCCTCAAAGCACCTCTATGGATATGGCCATCAGTGAGGATGGAGGAGCTAGTGGGAACCCCAGAGGGTCCGGGACAGGGAGAGGGTCCCACAAAAGTAGCTGGATAAAAACAGACAAGTCTTTCCCTGAAGGAAGTCACCATCCCTAACACCTGTAAGCAAGCAACGCACAATTACAAAACAGACTGCGGGCATCATTAAGGAGCACGGCTGTGCTTCCCCCACTAGACCCAATGGAATACGAAGGTCCCTGCAAGAGGAAGGCATGAGGACCGGTACCAGAGAGATGGGAAGATGCTGCCACGAGAGTCAAAAAGAGGTGGCTTCCAGGACATACAGATAGCATAGCAGAAACCAGGGGCTCAGATTTTAGTTCAGGATGCTGTGCTGGAGCACCACAGCTGCGGGCTACAGACAGTTCTGGGGTGTCGAGACTCATTTTAGACTGTTGACCCCAGAACTGCAAGGTGATCCCGTGCTTGGAAGGACGCAGCCAAGAGGTGGTTTGCCTCAGTAGTCATGAGAAGTTTCCACACTTCGGGTGCAGCCCCAGAGGGATGGTGTCTTCGGGTTTCTATTCCCGAACAAAACACCAAGAAGCAAGTCGGGAAGGAAAGGGTTTATTCAGCTTACACTTCCACATTGCTGTTCATCACCAAGGGAAGTCAGGACAGGACCTCACTCAGGGCAGGAACTTGGAGGCAGGAGCTGATACAGAGGCCACGGAGGGGTGCTGCTTACTGGCTTGCTTCCCCTGGCTTGCTCAGCCTGCTTTCTTATAGAACCCAGGACTGTCAGCCCAGGCATAGCTCCACACACAATGGGCTCTCTCACCCTTGATCACTAATTGAGACAATGCCTTAGAGCTGGATCTCATGGAGGCATTTCCACAAGGGAGGCTCCTTTCTCTGTGATAACTCCACCTTGTGTCAAGTTGACACAAAAACCAGCCAGTACAGATGGGGCCTGGACTCACCTGGGCTCTTCCTAGACACAGGTCTGTGCTCAGGTACAAGAGGTTCAACTGAAAATGGCGATATGCTGTTGAACAAGGAGTTAGATCTGGGCTAACCAAGGAAATGGCAGCGGATCTTGGTAGCTGTGTCTCTGGTGGTTAGAATGCCCCTTTGTGGTGAATCAGCCTCGAAGCTATGGTTAAATTGTTCCCAAGATCCAAAACTCAGGCCCTGGGGCATTCTCCCATGTGTGCGCTAAGAGTCTACACCCTCAAAAGATCCAGTGTCATTAAAGCATTTTACACAGTGGCTTTCATTTTACCTTGGACTTTTCTAGATCATGAGGGGATGCGCCCCCAGAGGAAGATCTGATCCACTATGGTTTGGGAGGGGAAAAGGAGCCCCCTACTTCACATGCCATGTAAACACCTCTGGTCGGTGTCAATGCTCCGCTTTGCTAGAAAAACTCTGTTTAAACTGTTTCTCGCTGTTTTTATTTTTTCTCTTTAGAAGACAAAAACTAAGAGATGAAGCCTCTTGCTCTCCCTGTAGCAGCACAAAGCACCAGGAGCTGTAAATGACCAGTCTGTCACCTTTTCCCTTTGACTGTCAGGATTCAAGCCCAGCCAGGAGCAGAAAGATACAATCCCTCCCCACCCCCCACCTCCCTGCAGGTATCCTGGCAGGAGGTGAGCAAGGCAAAAGGCCAGGGCACAGAGGAGAGGCAGGGGAACATCTTGTGGATGGAGATGTCTCAGCCTCAGGATGGAAGGGGATCCCTGGGAGAGACCACACAGCTGGGGAGGGAGCGGGCTCTTGATGAGAGAGAGGAAAATTGTCCTCGAAAGGTCAAGCATTTCCTCTCACTTTGCGGGGCCTGAGGTTTTTGATTTCTCAGTGGACAGCTAATTCACTTCCAGGCAGCCTTCTGTGTGTTGAATTCCCACCAAGAGACCTGAACGGTGATTTCAATTTGTGTTCACATTAATGCCAGGCTCAGGAGACTTTCCAGTCTAGGCAGTCTAACCAGGAGAGCTAATATCCCTTGGTTAACTCTCAGGTTATCAGAAATGGGCTAAAAGTCCTGCTGACTCCAGAGGGGCAGAGAGTCCTCCAGAATCCACGGAACAGGTTCTTAGGGGATATCAAGCTCATGCAACATCTGGAGTCTAATTCTGTTCCTGTGAAATGAGGGTCTGCAGGGACCAGAAAGGGACACTTGAGAGGGGTGAGGTCTCTGGTACCTGCCCAGAAACCAAACCTAGAAAAGGGCAAGTAGCAGGGGACAGGAGACCCAAGTGAGGTCTGTAGGGGCCAGAGCGGGAGATCCAAGCAGCCCAGAGCTCTGTTCCATGGCTATTCTCTAGGCCAGGCAGACATCCTTTCTCCCCTCTGCCTGCAAAGCCATGTCTGAGGTCTGGCTTGATATCTAGCTGTGTAGCTGACTTCATCTGGCCACTCCCCTTGCAGCTGGAGCCTCAGACTTCAGAGAGTGACAGGGAGATGCCAGCATGCAGAGGTGCACCTCCGGGCTAGAGCTGCTGGTGGCAGGCTTCTGCTCCACTGTGGAATATGGTCTCCTCCGGGGGGTCCATAGTCACAGCCTCCAAACAGCCCCCTCTTAGAAGTGCTCACCAGCAGCAGAGAGCCGAAGCAAGGAAGGAAGCACAATGCCCTATGCCATCCTTGGCACGCTCACTCTGAGCCGACTCCCGGGCTCTCTTCCCAGATCCATCTTTCTTAATGTGAGCTCCTGGGAAGGGGTCTCTTTAAACACAGAGTTCCCGTAGAGGTCCCAGAAGCTTCTTGTAGACCTGGGAGCCATTTTTCATGCCATAGAGGCTGCATCATGGTGGTTGCCCTGCTGGATTGCCAGCTAGGAGTGTTTGGGGGTAAGGAGGGGAAGGATAAAGGGTTGGAGAAGCAGCCTCATTATCATGTGACGTTTAAGGATGATTCCTACCCAACATCATTCTACTTCTTACTGAGGGAACTACATTGCCAGGGAACCTTAGTTGTGTGAAAGCAGACCAAGTCAGCTTGGTCCTCTTCGGAATTTTATCATCGGTTTATCAACGCAGGTGAAGAATAATACACAGAAGGTTGCTCACAGGTCCTGGACTGGGGAAGAGCCAAGGCTGGTGGGAGCCAGGTTGGGTGAGAGGATTCCCTCAGCTTTCAGAAATTCTGTCAAGGAGAGAAAAGATAGAAAGCCTTGATCTGCTGATGAGGCCTGAGTCCACTCATGTCTTATGAGGCATTCTTTACATGGGTCCAGGGGCCTCAGCCCTGGGCAGGATCCCCTTGGGAACACCTGCCAATCAAAAGCACAGCTGCATCTTTGCTAAGCTGCTTCCTGGAGAGTTTGTCTCTCCTCTCTCTCTCTCTCTCTCTCTCTCTCTCTCTCTCTCTCTCTCTCTCTCTCTCTGATATGTGGTTAATGTATACACGTGTGGGTGTGGGAGGAAGTGTTTGTGTGTATGATGTGGGTGGTATGTGGGGTATGTATGTTGGTGTGGATGTGTAGGCTGCGTTCATGTGTGAGATATGTGGGTAGTGTGTGAACATGCCTATGTGGACATGTGTGCGTATGTGTGGTGTGTATATCTGTGATCTGTTTGTGTGTGAGTGTGTATGTGTGGGTATGTATGTATATATGATGTAGGTCATGTATATGTGTATGTATATGTATGTGTGGATGGTGTGTACATGTGTCTATATACGTGTACATATGTGTGACATGTGTGTACCTGTGTGTCTGCATGTATCTGTGTATAAGCATGTAAGTGTGCTGTATGTATATATGTGTTGTGTGTGGTATATATGTTTATATGTGTATATATATATGTGTGTGTGTATATGTGTGTGGTATGGATGTATATTTGTATATATGTCTATATGTGTGATATGGATGTACATGTGTTTAGATTATATATATGTATATGTACATGTGAGTCTAACTGTGTGTTAGGGGGATGTCCCAATGACTCACACACCTATAGAGACTTATTTGTCCATTCTTTCCCCTCCCCCACCTGGATATCATGTTTTCCGGGGTCAGAATCCAATTTTTGTCCATATTACCACTGACAACAGGGTCAACTCACTTAAACCTGCCGAGAACTCTGCCTGATAAGGCTCCAGAGAACTGAAAGACTGAGGAGAGGAAGAACGAGAGAGAGGGATGGCTTCCCAGAAACAGGGAAGTCAGAGATCCAGGTAGGGGACTCAGATTCAAGAAACAGGGGAGAAGTGTGCCCACTGACCTGGAAGATGTGGAGAGGCTGGGTTTTTTGTCAGAGCCTGGCCAGGTCCTGTAACAATTCCCCCTGGAGCTGCAGGTAGACACCAACTTTGTCTTGCCCCTGACATGCTCCGCTGGAGGTGAAACTATTGACCGGAAACTCAGCCAGGTTCACACCCCCAGCTGAGCTCTCGTGTGTCTGGAAAGCTATCTAGGGGCCCCTCCTCCCACGTTCAGACTATCTTCGGATGTGAGCTCTGGTTGCTCATCAGCTCCCCAGGTTGGGTGTCCCAGATGCAGCTCCTGCTGCGGCTCAAGCTGAAACCCATTTATTCCCTCTCTACCTGATTGATGCTGGGGAGGGTGGCATGATCACATATGCTCATTAAGTTCAGAATTCCCTGTTACATGTAAGGGAGACAAAGCATAGGAAGTTGAACAATGGGACCCCCCAAATGACCTGCTCAGCACACAGCATGGCATGCACCCAAGGACTTGGGCATTTAAAGCTGGGGTTACACACAACCAGCACTGCCAGAGGCACCTAACTTTTCTCCACCCCACTGTCTACGGAGAGGCTGCCCGGCCACTTGGCTTCCAGTGCATGGAGATTATACTTTTAGTCCCTATTGCCAGCCCAGTGGTCCTCACCAATACACATCAGGTTGGACTATTTATCTGCAGTAGAGTATCCAGTTGGAGCACCACTCTGTTGTGGTGTGACTGACAGGTATGGTCAAATCTGTCCCTTCTGCCAGATGGCTACTCCAGCTTCCACAGAGCTGGGCAGGTGGGTGGTCAAAAAAACAGCCACAGTCTAAGCTGAAAAGCGAGAACCAGGGCTGGGGGCTGCTGCTGGAGCACAGAGCAGGTACCTACAGGCTCAGGAGCTGGACCCCAGCAGGGGGGGGAGGTGACAAGCATCTTTAGAAAAGACTCATTAATCTCTAGACCAAGGTAAAGCAACTGTCCAAGGACAGAGGAGAGAAGGTGACCAGTGACCAGAAACAATGTCTCTGTCTGGGAGACGGACGGTGACCAGGGCAGAGAGCCCAGTAGTTTGTGCTTCCGAGGGTGAAACGAGAGAAGACGCCGAGCCAGGAGAAATTAATTAAAGCATAACTTTTGGGATATCATTCTGTGCAAACAGATCCAAGGCTGGGGAGCTATGCAGTGCTAGATAATTGCATTGGGGACCATCAGAGAACTTGTAATTTAATGAAAGGACAACCAAGTAGGCAACAGGAAAGGAACCAGAGATCCAGCGCAGAGGCCTCAGAGCTGAGCGAGCCAAGCAAGGAGCAAGAAATTGCACACCGTGGAGTAATCCTGCGAGAGAGAGCCCCCGTCATGTCGCTAGGCTACTTGTTTGTAAAACGTCGATGCAAACAAGAGCCGTAGTCCCCAAACGATGTTCTTCCCTTAATCTCTTCCTGCCAAAATGTTTGTTCTCCGTTCCACACCATTGGCTGCTGTTTCTCCTGCAAGTTGTCATGGAGTCGAAGCCCTTCACAAGGCCATCATCACTGTCACATTCGGGTTTGTAGTCAGGGAGACTTTGAAGGGACATCTCCTAGGGCCATCCCTACAAGGCCCAGGAAGGTTTGAGATTAGAATCCATGTGCTAAGCTTGTATTCATTCACACATCATTGAGCACTTGCTGTATCCCTGACACTGTGAAGCTCAGAGCTGGCTGGCTGAGGATAGCCGGTAGCCCGGTGGTGAGGCTCTGAGAACAAGGCAGCAGCCTTAACCTCAGGTCCAGAGCTAGCCCTGGGGGAACAGCCCTGGTGGAAGGAGAAGGCTGAGAAGCTTCAAGGAGCCCCACACAAGCCAAGGAAATAGCAGCTGTCACACCGCAGGAACATTAGTCCTCATGACTCAAGCAAATGACAGCATTGAGGGTCCACTAGGGTCCAGAACGAGCTGTGATTATGAGGAGACTATGTCCCCAACAGCAACAGTACACATGTCCAGGCCGTGAAAGCAAGAGCCGGCAGAAGGCAGCCATGCAAAACCAGCGCCGTGGGAGGGGGATCTGACGGTATTAGGTAGGGTTGTGATCAGGTGTGTAAAGCTGAGAGTGTACAAAGAAGCAAGAGCTCTACTGTATCAAAGGCTGAGTGGGGTTGCTCAGTGGCTAAAGTGCTTTCTGTGAAATCCAAAATTAGAATCTCCAGCACATATTTAAATGCCAGATGGGTGTGGTGACCCATTTGTAATTACACTCTAGGAAGGCAGAGAAGAGAGATCCCAGAGCAAGCTGGTTAGTACAACTACCTGTATCCATGATGTCTGGGTTTGATTAAGACACCCTGCTTTGATGAATAAGGTAGAAGAGTGATGGAAGGTGATTCCAACATCAGCCTTGGACTTCTGCATGCATGAACACACATGTAAGAGTACACACACACACACACACACACACACACACCTGTAAAAAGAATACAAGAACAATTATATCCAAGGAACTGCCATGGGAAATGTCCACATGTTACAGATATGGGGAGCATTTCCAAGCAGCCTAGGCTGAGACACAGGCTATAGCCACAGCCCGCACGTTAGCTTTAGACATCCCAGTGTCCTCCAGTGCTCCACAACACCTTTCAGGCATTTCCCTAAATGACAGCCCCCAAGCTATATCTCAACTTTACTCATGTGACAGTCACAGAGCCCTCAAGCTGGGCGTCTAATCCTGGACCCTCTTTGGCCAGCAAAGATATACATGGAAATCCCACAGTGCTGGGGCACTTGGAAGCAGGTACACTGTGTGAATAGGATGCATCAATTGTGTGGTACGCCTTGTTAGCCCTACTGCCTTTGGTCAGTCCTGCAAGGCTCCTTGTATCCCCTTGCCTAAAGACAAAAGAGCCACCTAGGGGTTTTGCCATTGTGTCTAGTCCCATGAGAGTCAGAGCCCTGCTGGCTAGGTGAATTTAGTACAGTCTCTCCTGGGATCTTCATAAGGTCCAGCTCACTTCACCTGTCCCAATCCCCTCCCCCAGCAATAGTCAAGTGAGTTCAAGGGCAGTAGCTTGCCCAAGCCCTGCTCAGCATGCTCAGAGCTTCCCAAGGCCCAAGATGCCAGCTCCAAGTGTATACCAGACTCCCCACTCATTCAGCACCTCCATGCTTTTAGATCATGGGCAGCGGTCATCAGGACCCACTGAAAGGGTCTCTTGGGTTTCTTGAGGGAAGGGTTCCCTGCTTCCTGTCTCCGTTCCCCAAGGTCTCAGCCCAGACTTCACATCTATCACCAGCTGCTGATCTGTTTTAGATTCTACCAGTCATAAAGGAAGCCAAGGGAAACACAGCCTACACTGTTGGCACTCAGGTCTACACTGAGTCTGCACTGTTAGCCCCCAGGTCTACACTGAGCAATATCAAGCCCATCACACACATCGCTTCACACAACAGGATGCAGAAATGCAGAGAACTTGTGCCCAGTCCTCACCCCAGTGCCTTTGCCTCTCATGAACCTGTCACGAGAAGCCTCTGCCTGCTTTCTCTGCTTTTCCTCTGTCAGCTGGAAGTCACCCCAGCAAACAATGACCTGCAAGGAGAAGAGCTGTGGACTCAGACCCTGCCTCTCTCAGCTACACCCAATGGCACCCAATAGCTTGTCAGGACACTTCTCAGGTTTGTGGTGATGTTGTGTTAAAAGACCCACAGCACCAGGTGTTGAACAAATGAACAGCCACACAGTCACACTCAGTTCACAGTGTAGGATATTGACAACTGTGACCTGTGTGTGTGCACGCATGTGCATTGTGTGCATGTGTATGCATGTATGTGTGCTTACATCACCAGCTGCTGAACAAAAGCATAAACACACAGTAATGCTCAGTGAATCACAGAGGATATTGACAACTGTGACCTCTGTATGGGCGTGTGCATGTGTGTGTGCTGACTGTGCTATGGTTTTCACCATCATTTTGAAACTCTCTCTACTTAGGAAACAAAGTGAGCTTGCTGTCATGTGTCTTCTGCATTATTATGCCAGCAGCAGAAGCTACAAGCTTCTCTGCCACACAAGACATGGCAGCCTGTGATGGGCCTGGGTTCTGTGGCATTGACTGAGGGACCATATGGTCCTGACAGCAAGCTTCTCTAATGAGGCAATACACAATTTGAGCTTGTCTGTGTATATCTGTGTGTGTATGAATCTCTCTCTGTGTATGTGTCTATGCATGTATGTATCTATGTGTCTCTGTGTTTGTGTCGTGTCCAATGTGTATATCTCTATGTGTGTGTGTATCTGTATTTTTCTGTGTGTGTTTATGTATATATCTGTGTGTTTGTGTCTATGTGTGCATGTCTCTGTGTGTGTATATGTGTGTGTGTGTATCTGTGGTATGTATCTGTATGTTTCTGTGTGTATTTATGTGTGTATCTGTATGTATTTCTGTATGTGTGTCTGTGTTTATGTATCTGTGTTTTTGGATGTGTGTCTGTGTGTGCATGCCTGTGTGACTCTGTATGTATCTATGTCTGTGTATCTGTGTATGTATGTGTCTGTGTGTCTGTGTTTGTGTGTCTATGTGTGCATATCTGTGTGTCTTTACATGTTTCTGAGCACAGACTCAGACATCTCTAAGGAACACAACGGCTTTGGTGGCACCTTGTTCAACCTTGCTCATCCTTACATCTTCTGGGCCTCCATGCATCTCTGCCAGTGTCAGTCCAGGAGGCGTCTAAGGCCCCAAGCAAGTTCTGGTGGAAGGAAGCATCCGCCAACACCCCACCCCTCCCTTCCTCCCTTCCTCCCTCTCCAGGGCGACAGAGTCATTGCTATCCCGAGTTGTCTTAGGAAGACTAAGGAGATAGAAGTTCTCTTTTGGAAAAAAGAATCAGGCTCCACTTAAGGACCTTGGCAGAGCACACATATCACCTTTAACCCTTTAACCTGTGTCCATTGGTAAGACAAGACTTCCCCTTTGGCTGTACATCAGAGCCAGAGGGGTGAGGATGGCAGCCTTCTCCACCCTGTGGCTGTCATTGTGCATTCTATGACTCTCCAGAGCTGTGGCCATGCTGTTGCAGAACCCTGGGCATGGTGAGAATTACAGAGTGAGGTAGACATAAATCCATCCTCCGGGATCCCATGTGCTCTGAGGGGAGGCACTAGACAGGCATAAATAATTCACAAGCAGTAAGTGCTAAGTGCTGGAGAGAGAGCCAGGTGGAGTGCTCTCTAGGTCAGAGGAGGGCAAACGTGAGGACAGGCATGCTACCCCTCTGCCAAACTCTTCTAGAAGTTTCTTGGTGTACTCATCCAGCAAAAGGCAAAGTCCTAAGTGACTGGTGTGGCTCAGACTGCCCTACTTCCTCCATTTCTCCACCTCAGCTTTCTCCACACACTGCTGCCTCCTTGGTGCTTCTGTGAGCTGCCAGACAGCTTCCGACAGCAGGGCCTTTGCAGGTGACCTTCCCTCCTACTGTGGTGCTCCCAGGCTGTGCTCCACACCCATAGGTGCTGACTCATAAGTCTTCTTTGAACATGCAGCTTAAAATATCCTCTTCCTCCAAACATGTCTTTCTAACCCTGCCCTACTATCTTTTTCCCAATGCATGTATCACCACAGAAAGTATATTTTCATTTTCTAATAGAATTCAAAGACAGTGGCAGCTTTTTCATTATCGCTTCTCAGGAATTGAGGTATATAAGTATGTGCACTGGCACACACTTAACTGTGGGAGGGAGATCATGAACCACAGGCATTGTAGGGACTTTTATTTGATTTTTTTAAATGTAGTTTTTTGGCATGTGTGTATATGTGTTTGTGTTACACATGTGTGTATGAGGATGCATGTGTATGGAGGCCTGATGTCAGTTATCTTCCTCAATATTCTCCTCTTTATCCTCTGGGGTAAGGTCCCTTACTAAACCCAGACCTTGCATCTCTAGCTGGTCTGCCTAGTCAATTGGCCTCAGGGATCACCCGTCTCTGCCTCCTGCTTTCAGGAATTGCACACAGCCTCCAAGCTCAGACGACAGTAATGTAGGATCTGGAAATCTGGTCTCGAGTGCTCAAGCTTGTGGGAAAGCTACTTTAGCTACTGAACCACCTCCCCAGCCATGCTTGATGGATTTACAAGCCAATGGAGACACAGCTTGAGTTCACAGTCCGCCTAGGAGCTCTAACCAGAGGTTTTTTTTCAGAGACTCTTGAGAACATCTCTGACACATCAGGAGAATTGTAACAAGCACATAGCTGGCTCTTGATCCCAGACTGTGTATGGGTCAGAATCACAAAATCTCCATATGACCCCCGCAGGTGGCTGTCCTAAAGAATCCAGCTGGTGTGTCCTGTGGGGAAGGGACCTGAGGGCAACCTGTGTGTGTGTGAAGGACAGATACCTGCAGCTTGGACACCGTCCATTTCTGCACATTCCTTGTAGGACTGCTTCTCACAGGGAGGAGACAGTGGACAGGGGAGAGCAGATTTGCTGCCTATGAGGATTCCTATCCCTGGGATCAGTTGGCCTTGTGGTTTGGGCTTCTCTAATACTGAGTGAGAAAAGTGTGGCATCCCCAAATCCACAAACCAAGATTGTTGATTAATGAAAAAGAGAAATAAAAGAGGAGAATGAAAGGGTATGGCTGCTCCTTGATGTAGTGTGGTGGAGAAGAATTATTATGGATAAGTAGAGCACAGCCAGAGGCAGGGACATCTGAGGGAGTCCAGAGTGGACATGACCAGACAGAGCTCTGCCATGTGAAGAAAGGGAAAGGGAGGGAGAGAGGAGAGAGGGGGACCAGATGCAGCAGCCAGGAGACCAAAGGTACAAAATGGTTGGATTATATAGAGAAGAGCTTCCCAGCCCCCTGGGCTGAAGAGTTTAGAGTAGGGGGTGGTATATGCCAGCCAGAAGGACTGTGTAACAGATAGGGACTAAGGGATGGTCCGGGGGAGAACCTGGCAACCAGGCCTGCTTTAATATGTTAAATAGGCACCTCAGCTATTTGTCCCAGGTTTGAAACCTAACAGCATTTCGTTTGATATATAAGTATCTATAGCTTTGGGCGTAATATAGAATGTGGAAGGCTAATATCATGTGACAGGAATATAAAAAGCAAGAACAGACGTGATTCCAGAAAAAGAGAGAGAGAGAGAGAGAGAGAGAGAGAGAGAGAGAAAAGAGAAGAGAAGAGAAGAGAAGAGAAGAGAAGAGAAGAGAAGAGAAGAGAAGAGAAGAGAAGAGAAGAGAAAGACAGCATTCAAATAACATCAAAAAAGCCAGCCTTGACAAAGACTCCATGCCATTGAGAAATGCAGGGAGCTGTTTGCAGGGTTCCAGACCATGGTGACCAGACACCAGCTTATGCTGTGGTTGACCCATGCCCCACCCTAAACTCATGTGGAAATTCCGACCCCCAGGGTACACGTCTGCATGTGACATTCCTCGAAGTCAGGGTTCTTTCAGATGCCATTTGAAAACTTTAGATCATGTTGTCTGATGTACGGTGAATCTGAGTGAGCTATGACATCAGTGGCAAGCTAGGATGGGTGAAAGCAAGAAGAGAAATGTAGGTCCCTGGAGAATGGAGAGGTTGGGAGGGCTGGCTGATGTTAAACGTGTGTCTCGGGCTTTCAGAGAGTAGGAGACAACTAGCATGCGGGTGGACGAAGACGGCTCTGGTCCAAGCAAGCGGTGACAGGCACAAAGTGGTGCCCCTGACATCCTAGGCTGGAGTCACCACCAAGGCCAGAGGTCTAGGATGGAGGGATGAAGGCTGGCCCAAGGCTGTCTCACACAGAGCATGAGGAGCTGCGATTGTATGAGGCTGGGAGTAGCTCAGCTGAGCCTCGGGGTCACTGGGCTTGTGCTGCAGGACTCACCAAGATGTAACAGGGTGGGCAGAGCATCCACTGCACGACCTTTCTCCAGCTATCCCCTACAGTTGCCAAACTGCAGCTTCCAACCACCTCATAACCCTTTAGGTCCACAAGCAAGTGAAGGTGTGGCCTGCCTGCCTCTGATCAGGTCCCACATGGGTGAGTATTGGCCTTCTGTGGGCTCAGTGGAGCCTGGAAAATAATTTCCAAACTTACTCCTGGGTTTGTCACTGTTTGTTCCTGGAGCCTGGCCTCTCCAAGTAGCCTATCTGCTCTTCACACAGCCCTTCCTCACACCCCTGTGTATGCCTTCCAAGGACCCCTCACCATTCCTACCCATGGTCCTTACATGATCTCTCCACATGATCCCTCCACATAGTCCTTACATGGTCCCTCCACAT
>NC_034595.1:103866587-103867365 GCF_900095145.1 Mus pahari | reverse complement strand
CTCCACATGATCCCTCCACATGGTCCCTACATGGTCCCTCCACATAGTCCTTACATGGTCCCTCCACATGGTCCCTCCACATGATCCCTCCACATGATCCCTCCATGATCCCTCCACATGTTTTTTCCACATAATCCCTCTACATGGTCCCTACATGGTCCCTCCACATGATTCCTCCACATGGTCCCTCCACAGAGACCATCTGAAAGCCCTCCCACATGACTTTTCTCTCTTAAGGCTGTGGATATAGCTATAATTACATGAGTAAGGTCTTCCCTACCCACAGTCCCAGGGACACTGCACAGCATAGATACCAAGGTAGGAGCATGGGGTAGGGAGTGCTTCTTAGGAGTCTCCCATCCACTTGTTCCTGCTGATTGGTACTGGGAGAATGAGCTGTTGCAGGTAGATCCTTCCCTGGTTCTCTTTGCAGAGGCATACCTGCACCCACAGGTAAAGCCAAGCTGGGGTAGCCATTGAACAGAATCGGATTCATGGCACCGAATGTAGGGGCTGGCTTGATAAATAGAGATACAGGCAGCCACAGTGCGGGAAGGGGCTAAAAAGGTGTTCCACAGGCATAGTATACTACTGTCCTGGTCCCACAGCACAGCACACACAGCACAGCTCAGCATAGCACACACAGCACAGCACAGCACACACAGCACAGCACAGCACACACAGCACAGCACAGCACAGCACAGCACAGCACACACAGCACAGCACAGCAAAGCACAGCACACACAGCACAGCACACACAGCACAGCACAGCACACAC
>NC_034595.1:103841031-103866562 GCF_900095145.1 Mus pahari | reverse complement strand
AGCACACACAGCACAGCACAGCACAGCACAGACCAAAGCTACCTGTTTCCTCTCTCTCTCCCAATAAGAAAGCATACTTTATGACTTCCCATCCCACCCAGGATAAATTCCTCCTGCTAGACCTCAGTTATGGAGCCCCCATCCCCTGCATGATAATACTTCCACAAGCTGCTCCTTCTCAGCAGCAGGCAGCACTTCCCAGGCCACTTTCAGCATGATGTAACCCAGCATTCCCAGGGCATCTGGGGACAGCAAGCTTCTTCAGCAATAACACCTTTGTCACCAAGGAGAGGACGTCAAGGAGAAATCCAGCCGAGCAGCCTTCCCAAGCCAAGAGCATGTTTGTGTCGGTTCCGAATGGAATAAACACACAGCGTGTTCCTTGCCAAATGCCAGCACCTTCATTTTCTGATAACAAATGGCTGGTTAGAATCAATAACAGCTCGCTGCCACTGTGCTGCACGCTGCATGAGGCCTGGGCAGCCGCCTGGCTCCCACACAACAGCTGCTTTGCCCACATCCCTGCCAGCCTAGAGCTGACTGACACTTAGCCAGGACAGACTCCACCACTGGCTTCATGAATAGACTCTCTTCTTGCTATCTAGTGTCTTGCACAACCATAAAGCCTGCTGCTCAAAATCAGATCTACCAAACTTGTGTTTTCCACTTAAAGGGAGGATTACTCAAGTGATAGGAAGAAAGGAAAAAGGGACCCCCATCTTCTACGATGGGTAGAGGCCTTATCTTTCCTGTAAGCCTCAGCCTGGAGCTGAGGCTGGCATGCTGTAGCTGAGGGACGTACAGGCTGGGAGCAACGTAGCAGACATCATGGAATTCTGGACCTGACCTCTGAGCTTCAGTTGTGGCTTTTGCCAGATCTGTAGCATCAAGATTACTTGGCCTCTTCGTGACTCATGTTTTAAACTATAAATTGTGAGTTATAATAATATCCATTCTGTTGCACCTCCCATCCATCCATACATACATACATTCAGTGGGGAGAGATGGGAAGATGAAAGGATGGATGGATGGATAGATGGATGAATATGTGTGTGGGTAGATGGATGGATAGACAGATGTATATATATGTATGTATGTATGTATATGGATGCATGATGGCTGGGTGGATGGATGTGTGACTGGGTGGATGTGTGGATGTATGTATGGTGGGTGGATGGATAAGTGGATGTGTGAGTGAGTGGATGAATAGATAGATGTATGTATGTATGTATGTATGGATGGATGGATGGATGGATGAATAGATGATGGATGTGTGGGTGAGTGGGTGGATGAATAGATGAATGGACAGATGGTTGGCTGGGTGGGTGGGTGGATGGATGGTTAGATTGTGAATGAATAGGTATATGGGTGGATGGGTGGGTAGATAAAGGATAGATAAGCAGAAGGATGAGGTGAGTAGATAGCAGATGGAAGTTTGAGTGGGTGGGTGGATTAGCAGATAAGTGGATGGATGGACACTGGTAATGGATGTAGACACAGGTCAAAGGATAGATAGGTGGATGGATGGACAGATAGTTGAGTTGATGGATAAATAGACAAGTACAAAAATAGGTGGATGAATGAGTGGATGAATGGAGAGATATGTGGGAGGATGGGCAGGTGGGTGAGTAGATGGATGGGCAGACAGACAGTGGTTGGAAGGATGGGTGGGTGGGTAGATGGATGGTTGACTTGGTAGATTGGTGGGTAGGTGGATGGATAGAAGAAAGAATGCAATGGTTAATTTTAATTTTCAATGTCAAGAGATTTAGAATTACCTAGAATACAAACTTTTGGCATGTCTATGAGAATGTCTCCAGAGAGGCTTAACTAGGAGAAGGAAAACTGAGCGTGAGCAACAGCATCCCATGTGCCAGGGCCCTGGGCTGAGAACCAATGTCCACCTCTCTCTGCCTCCTGACTCTGGGAGCAATGACCTCTCAATCCTGCCACCAGGACTCTGACACCATGACAGACTGTGGCTCAAAGTCAACCTGTTCTTTCTTAGATCGCTCATGCTGTGCCTTCTTGTCACAGCAGTGAGGAGAGTAGCCAGTGACAACAGCTGTTGTCAAATGTCTAGAATGTGTCTGACACATTTCCTCAACCATGGCACCGAGGGGCAACTGAGGCATCCAGAACACGGTGACTTGTAGGGAATGGCTGAAATAATGTAGAGGTTGCACCAGAGCTTGAATCTAGGTCTCTCTCATTCTAGACCTGCTGCCTTCTAGAGGCCCTGGACTATGTGTTCAGAAAGATATGGAAAGAAATCACAAGGGAAGAAGGAAATGCTAGAGGCAGGTGAGCCTGTGGCCTTCTGCCTGAACACAAACACACACACACACACACACACACACACACACACACACACACGTCTTCACTGAAGGCATACACAAAGGCTGCCCATTTGGAGCCTCTTTGTGGGCGTGTTCAGAGTGTGCGCAGCAGCAGATGCCATGCTTCCTGCTGAAGAGATGATGTTAGCCCAGTAGGGGACAGCGATTAATAGCTTATTTCTCAATCAGCCTATTAGAAGTAATCATGCTGGCAACTGTGGGTCATTAATCTGTGTCGGAACCCAACCCGCACAGGCTGATGGGTGGCTGAGATCTGCAGAGATGCACATGTGAGCCTAAAACATGGCTGTGATGTGCTCAGAGCCAAGGAATGGGGCTGGACCGTGTCCAGGCAGGGCACACAGAAGCCGTACACTGTACAGACTCTGGAATTTCTACTGGAGGCCTGAGGATGTCTTGCATGTGGCCACCAGGCTTTGTGTTGAGGAGTGTTCTGAGGTCGGTAATAAATTATAGCTTCTGTCATGGGCAATGATAGAGAATCAAAGGTGTAACGGCCCTGGACTTGCTGTCCCTGGAGCAGTTGTGGGTCGGTCACAGGACAGGAGAAACCGTATCATAGCGTCTCGGCACTGATACTGCTTAGACCTCCACATATGGCAAAGTAGGAAGTAGATGAACCTGAGTTACCTACAGGCGGTGTGCGCTCCACCCACAGAACCACTCTCCAGAAGATGGCCAGCGACTCCAACACGTTTTCCTGTTCTGACTCTGGAGAGTCTGAGTGTCCTTGCTCGCTCCAGCGCCTCCCTCCCTGCCTTTCTACTTGGGATAGTGAGAGTTTCAGACACTTCAGAAGCCAAGAAGGAGGGATTGTGGGCCTCCCGACACACTTCTCTCCTTACCTGTCCCTCTCTCTCCTCCCCTGCCACTCTATGCAAGCGTGTGTGTGTGTGTGTGTGTGTGTGCACGCGCGTGTGTGTGTGTGTGTATGTGTGTGTGTATGTGTGTGCGTGCGCATGTGTGTGTGTTCATATGTGTGTGTATGTGTGTGTGTGCGCGCATGTGTGTGTGCACATGTGTGTGTGTGTGCATGCGTGTGTGTGTGTGTGTGTGTGTGCATGTGTAAGGTCAAAAGTCAGGTGTCTTTGAGTTCATTCTCCACCTCATTTATTTTATTTTCAAGACAGGGTCTCCCACTGAACCTAGAGCTCATGGATTTGGTTAGACTTTGTCCAGGGATCCTCTTGTCTGTCTCCCCAGGGATCCTCTTGTCTGTCTCCCCAGGGATCCTCTTGTCTGTCTCCCCAGGGATCCTCTTGTCTCCTCAGGGATCCTCTTGTCTCCCCAATCACTGCTTAGGTTACAGGCACATGTAGCCATGTTTGGTTTTGATACTGGCTCAGGATCCTTGTGCAAACATTCTACTGGGAACCCCTATATCCCCATGCCACACACCCACTCTCCACAGTTCTTGATTTTCTGAAGTGGCTGAATGTCACTAAAAAGTCACTGAGGTTCAAATGGCACCTGTCAACTGTGACTGTTAATCACAGGACCAATGGCTGTCATCCTCTGCAGAGGGTCATCTTGGACTCCAAAACTCATCCAAGCGGCTGGATTTCCACATTAAGATTCTCCCTAGATGCTCCTTTGTGTGGCTCAGACATTGTTACCTGTAGGACAAGCGAGAAGTAAACTATCTGATACCTTGCAGCCATTGGAGCCTCACACCACACACCACAACAGCCACACCTCCTTCCGCCCTCCTGCTGATCTGCGCCTGACTACTGGTAACCCTGGGCAGGAAACAGCAGCAGGGTCTGCCTTGGAAGTTCCCATGGATTTCAGACTCCCTTCCCCACATCTGCCTTCCACTTCCCATCCCCTAAGTGACATGGTGGGCTTTCTCTGTCATTGAGCTTCCACGCCTTCACACCCAGCCATCTGTGACATCTCTATGGCCTCCTGTTAACATAAATGGGACATGGTCTTTGATGATAAATATTTCTTTGGGCAACTCAGAGGAAACAACCAAGGAGACGGGCTAGATTTGGTTTATAGCTGCTAAAACCCTAAGCAAAAGAGCTGAGGGAAATCTCCTAGCCCTCTTTTCAGTACAGCATGTCACCAAAGCCCCGCCCCTTCTATCCCTTTTGTGATGAGTGCCCCTCTTCCACCCTCCACCTCCTGGGGAATGGAAGAAGATGTAGGGTTTACAGTGACTTGGTTGCTTGAGAAAGGGACAGCCTGGTGGACAGGAAGGTAGATAGGAAGTGGATGACGATGCGAACCTGTCATAAAGCAGAAGATCTGGGCGCAAGGGGACACACTTTCCATTCTGAAGAGGACCCAGGTACAAAAGGTCATGCCTCCCATTCTACAAAAGACTCAGTTGGTGAGACTTGCTGCTCATCCTGCAGAGGACCCAGAGATAGTGGGCCATGATTCCCATCCCGAAGAAAATCCACATGCAGTGTATTATATCTCCCAGCTGCAGAGGACCCAGGGACTCTGGGACATGCCACCCATTGTGCAGATGAGCTGAGGAGGGTCAGCCACCCTCCCATCCTGCAGAGGACATGGGAACATTGGGTCAGATTAGGAAAGGTTAATTTTTTTTCTTCCCAAGGTTGTTTTGCAGCCTTTCTCGCTAGAAAGAATAATGTCTTGCCCTTTTTCCATCTCTCTCTCTCTCTCTCTCTCTCTCTCTCTCTCTCTCTCTCTCTCTCTCTCTNCTCTCTCTCTCTCTCTCTCTCTCTCTCTCTCTCTCTCTCTCTCTCTCTCTGTGTGTGTGTGTGTGTGTGTGTATGTGTGTGTGTGTTAAGACTGGAAGAAAAAAAAATCCAACCTCCGATGGGTCCCTCTGTAGGTAATAAATCCGCTACCTATCGGAGCCTGTTTTCCTAAAGTCAAAGTGACTACAGCGAGCTATTTTTATTATTGCTCATATATTGTTTAAATATTTCAGCCGGGAGACGCCGTGCGAAGGGAGACAATAGCCCGCCCGACACAAGATTTATTAGAGAAAGTTGGCACAAATATATTTGTAGGGAGCAAAATATGTTTGTAGAGATTATTCCAGATTTACAGTGATTAATAATGGATCGGACTTTGAGGGCATCAAGGAGCCGCCAGCCTCCCAGGCGAGCTCTGCTCTAGGCTGAGTCAGAATAGAACATCAGCTCTGGGGGTGCCCGCAACCTTCAGCTGGAAGAATGAAGATTTCCAGATGGAGGGGAATGGCTACCCAGAGCTGCTGCACCTGGTTTCGGGATGCTTCGTCTGGAGGAAACACCAAGTGAGGTTGTCAGACCTCCTCTGCAAGGGCTCTGAGGGCTGGGCACCACAGGGGCTTCCCGAGGCCCCCAGAAAGGGGTCCAGGAGGAGGGGCTCCAAGTAGAGGGGTGTGTCTCCAGATACCACTATTGAGTGTGTCTTGCTCCCTCTACTGTATCTAAAACTGCTGCTTTTAGGGACACATCCAGATTCTCCCCCAACCCAAAGTACACTCACTGTCTTGAGCTGAAGGCGGTAAAGTGCAGGGGTCTCCCCCAGCCTCAGCCAGGGTGGGGATCTGGTTCATCTGTAGAGCTTCAGCGAACTCCGTTAATCAGACAGAAGCTGATGGAGTCCCTTTCCATCTCTCTGCAGACCCACAGCACTGCCAGAATGTGGCTGGAGCAATGCTTCTTCCCACAGTCACACATCCCCCCCCTCCCCCCGAGCTGGACAGCTGGTCTCTCCATACTGCCCATCGCCTGTCACTGGAGTGGGCCGGGAACACTAGTCTCATTAATAAAACTTTCGAGTAGACCCGAGCTCGATGCTAACAGGCTCGCAGCAAACAGACAATAGATTGAATCTTATCGCCCAGGAAGAGCAAGAGGGCCTTGTTGAGGGGCGACAGCTGGGCACATCTGCCCTATACTATGACAAATGGTTTGCCATCCATCAACCACAGCTACAAGTCTTGTCTGGAAAGCATGAAGGTGCTGGTGAAGGCGTTCAAGCCCATTCCCCCTGGGGGTGGGGTGGGTAGGTGCTGGTGGCAGTGAGGCAGCAGGGCCCCCATCCACCCTCTGGTTGCCATGGAGAAAGGAGCCTGCTGACTTTAACACAGCTGTGCCTATGCCTCCCTTGAGACGCGCCATGACAACTTGGACTGGAAGTGGCAAGTGAGTAGCAATAATCTTCAAGCTGTGTGAATAGGTGATTGATTGAGCAAAGGCTGTAAACAGCCCTGTGCCCTGGTGGCTAGGGCCCCGGCAAGATGAGATGATCAGCTGCAGAGGCTCAAACAGTGCATCCCCTGGCTCCCAGAACTCTCCATGCCCGCATCCCAGCCTGCGATCCTGCCCAGAGCTGCACAGGCCCTACACGTACAGGGTCACCATGAGGTTCCTAGCTGGCTCCAGACCTGCCTCTGATTGGTTCCTCCATGCACAGGCCCCAGTTCCTTGTAAAGATTCTATCTGCTTCCTCTAGCCCCTGGCTAGAGAATTGTTGGACCCCCCCCCCAAACTGGCTGGGTTTGGGGAGAAGTAGGAATTCACAGAGATGTGAACCTCTGTCACCTGGAGAACCATCCACGCACAAAGAAACATGAGCCAGAGTGGCTAGTGGTCTGATGGAAGAGATAAGTGACACGAGCGACAGCTTCTCCCAAAATTCTGCACTGAGACACCTCCAGGCTAGATGGGGAAAAGGGCATAGCAATGAAGCAGAAGCCAAAGGCTGGACCAGCAGGGGACAGCAGCCAGGAGGAACAAAGAGAGATGACAAACACTGCCACAGATGCTGGGTCAGGAGCTTTTCTGATTCCTAGGCTGGGCCCTCACTTGCCTCCATGTGTGACCCCTTACTGGGGATGCACTGCTCGAAGCTGGGTGGGGCAGATCCAGTGGGTGGACATCTTCCACGGCTGGGCAGAGCCCCTAGCTGTCCACTCTCTTTGTCACTAGACTCTGTGACCTCCCACATACTGCATTCTCGACAGAGACCAAAAGGACTTTGTGAACACCCAGACACAGACCTTAGCTGGCCTGGAATTGTAGCTGCACCTTACCCCAGGCTGCCCCAAATGTGTGTGAATCTATGCGTTGACAATAAGACCCCTGTCACCTGAGCTGGTTCACACAGACACTCGTACCTTGCATTCAAGGGTCCCTGGTTACAACCCAGCACTGAGTAGCTTACAGTACGACATAGGCCTTAAAAGAACGGCCCTGCCTCGGAAGCTTAGCTGGTCATGAGTAGCTTACAGTATGACATAGGCCTTAAAAGAACAGCCCTGCCTTGGAAGCTTAGCTGGTCATGATTTCACCAGGTAAGGGCTCCTTCAAACCTGTGTGAGGGCTTGAGGGTTCATGACAGTTCTCTTTGCCTGATGTCACTCAGCAGTCTGCTCGGTTGTCAGTCACTCGGTTGTCTGCTGGAACAGTCAACACCAGCATGGCCAATGTCATTATGACAAGCATTGTTCATGATGCAGGTAAGCTATAACAGATGAGGTATAACAGGTGAGGTATAATACGTTAGTTATAACAGGTGAGCTATAACAGATCAGGTATGAGAGGTGGGGTATAACAAGTGAGCAATAATGGGTGAGCTATAAAAGGTGAGGTATAATGGATGGGCTATAACAGGTAAGCTATAACAGGTGAGCTATAACAGGTGAGCTATAACAGGTGAGCTATAACAGGTGAGCTATAACAGGTGAGCTATAGCAGGTGAGATATAGCAGGTGAGCTACACAGGTGTCCTATAACAGGTGAGCTGTAACAGATCGTCGTGTTGAGGACACAGCAAGGTGGAAGGGCCCTGGCTCTGCTTTGAAGAAGGCGGGCTGCAGACTGTGTTTTATGAAGAGGCTCACAGACACCAGCTGCCCACCATCCTGTGTGCACCCTTCTCACAGGAAGCATCCTCTCATCCCTGTCTCTCAAACGTTGGAAGCTCGGCGGATCTTGCATGATACCTACCAATGGCGAGAAGATGCTGTCCCCTCCAGGTTCCCTTTCTCTGTTCCCTGCCCAGGGATCCTGGGACAGCTATGTAAGGAGTCTGGCCACTTTGAGGCCACTGAAAGGTTCTGACCACCAGTCCTGCTCCTTGGGTCACTCTGGGAGACCCCTGACATGTGAATAAAGATGCCACTGGATGCTCCAGAGTGACAGCTCTGAGTATTCCCATCTGCAG
This sequence comes from Mus pahari, assembly GCF_900095145.1. Lineage (NCBI taxonomy): Eukaryota > Metazoa > Chordata > Mammalia > Rodentia > Muridae > Mus > Mus pahari. The sequence goes on along the minus strand of NC_034595.1, from coordinate 103,858,061 downwards.
TTCCAGACACTGCAGAATACTACTAGTTCATTTCCAAGGGACTCTGCATATAGAGCTACTGACCCTTTTAAGGCAGTGCATAGAGCGGGGAGGCCCAGACTGTGACGGGGAGGGGTATGACCACCCCTCACCTTATTTGGGGGGACAGGGTGAACCTGGAGCTCATTGATCTGGCTAGACTGACTAGCCAGCAAACCTCGGGGACCCTTCCGTCTCTACCTGCCTGGCACAGAGACTACAGACGTGTGAAGCACACTCAGCTTTATAACGTGTGTACTGGGACTCCAAAGCTCAGCCCCTCCCCACCTCTCACCCCCCGCTTATGGCAAGGACTTTACTGGTAGAGGCATCTCTGCAGCCCAGCCCCTAGACATAGCGTTTTATGATGTCACAGGCCATCATCAGAGCATCAGTTCCCAGAACCCCACAGGGAGGAAGAGGGTACCTAAAAAGCTGTCACTGTTCCAAGTGCTGGGTAAATATCCAGCGTAGGGATGAGGGCTCGAGAACAAGAGTGTTCACGGCAGCCATGTGACCCCCAGAAGCCCAAACTGGAAGGGAGCTGCGGTCCAGCCACAGTGGAATGAGCACGTTTGCATCCAAGTAGAAATGGGAACACTGAGCGACAAGGCAGACCTCACGGTGGGGGCCTCCCATCTACAGCTCCACACAGACAAGGCCATGATTCCCTGTTGTCTTCATGTGACGAGAAAGCGGGCAGACCAATGTGATCCTTATGGAACGCAGAGGAAGCTGGCACACTGGCGTGCCGCAAGCGGGAGGGGTCACAGAAGTCTGCGGGCCGTGGGCACCGGGTGGCAGCCTGGATTGGGTAGGTGTGCTTGGTTGGCAAAATCCCATCAAGATGGGTGGTATGTTCATGGACGCTCCATATTCTCCAGCAAGTGGCCCACACGTCACCTCAGGGTGGCTTTCAGTGACAAGGACTCAACTTTCTACAGTAATGTTTTTTTAAAGTCAGGAACTAAGTCTAGAACTCTGGCTGACCTGCAAGTCTCTCCGTAGACCAGGTTGGTCTTGAACTCACAGAGTCTACCCTCCTAGTTCTGGGATTAAAGGCATACACCACCATATCTGATTTGACCCATATCAGAAAAAAAGCCTCAGATTCCTGAGATCCGAGGTAATGGATTGAGGGCCTTCACGTGGTTGCTGGGATCTGAAACTGCGTTCTCTGCAAGTGCTCATAACCACTGAGCCATCTTCATCACTCATGAGCCATCTCTCAGCCCTCTTTTAAAAATTAACTTATTTTATAACTTAACTTTAAAATATGTCAATCTTATTTTTAATGAGACATATATGCTTGGGAGAGGGTTGGGCACTTGGATGCAGGTGACTGAGGGGTCCAGAAGAGAGCTGAAGCCACAGGTGGTTGTAAGTTGCCCATCACGACTGCTGGGCACTGAACTCAGGTCTGCTGGAAGAGCTCCTAATATCCGAGCTATCTCTCTAAGCCCAAGACTCCTGCTGCTGATCAAGGACTGACTTTGCTGTGTTTCTTTGCCTATCTGAACTTCAAGGTAATGAGGTCCCAGACCCCATAAATAAAGAGCCTCTCCCTCTCACCATGGCCATGTGTGCCTATAATAACATTGCTGATTAAAATTCACTCAGCTGAGAATTAAATATAATTGCTGATGCATGGCTGAGTTTCCACAAAACGTTTTTCATTTGTATCAGTGCCCTCCGAATGATCAAAATAAGACATCCATTCAAGGGTTCTTAATTAGAATTTCAAGAAATGTACAATTGACTCCTTTTAATTGCTGCATATCTCAGGCCAACCATCTTTATTGGATAACTCGTTGTAGCACTGTGTAAACTGTCCCAGTCGGTGAGAACAGGGTCACGGTGACCAGGAGAAGGATACCAGCCAGGTCCTGAAGAGTAAGTTACTTAAAAGACAGGACAGGTTCCGAATGACAGCTTATGTGTATCCACACACTTGTCTAGACTTCAGATATGACCTTCTGGGGCTTGGGAAATGGTTCAGCAGGTAAAGTGCTTGCTGAACAAATATGGGACATGTTTGGATGTCCAGAATCCACATAAAAGCTGGGGATGACAGGAGGCACCTGTAACCCCAGTATAAAGGGGATGTGGTCAGAGACATGAGGATTCCAAAGACTGGATGCTGTACAGGATAGCCAGCTGGTAAGCTTTGAGTTCAGTGAGGGACTGTCTCAGAAAGTAAGGTGAAGATGTGATGGAGGAAGACATTCAGTGTTGACCTCTGGCTCTAAACCCACACATGGGGAAACTACATCCACACACAGGAAAACTACACCCCCACACAGTGAGAAACTGTACTCCCATACAGTGGGAAACTACGCCCTCACATGGGGAAACTACATCCATGCACAAGGATGGACACTACACACAGGGGGACACTACACCTACACACATGGATAAAATATACCCTTACACAGGGGAAACTACCCCACACACATGTAGAAACTAAACCCATACATGGGGAAACTACACCTACACATGGGGGAAACTATACACCCCCATACAGGGAGAAGCTACACCCACACACAGGGAAACCATACCCACACACGTGGGGAAACTATACTCCCCACATAGGTAAAATACATCCCCACACAGAGGAAAAAGGATAGGTTAGGATTGTAGGAGTGGTTCTGGGGCTAAGGTCCTGTTTCCCAATTGGCTCTTGACCTGTCAATAAAGAAGCCATGGGTCAATTGCTGGGTGGAAGGGATAGGTGGGTTTTCTGGGGTCCCTGGAGGCAAGCAGAGAGAAGCAGGGGAAGAAGGAGAGAGTTGACTATGTTTCTGATGTAGAGAAATTTACCAGTCATGTGAGATCTCAAAAAGGAGCGGGCACACAGGCCACTCCTAGGCGGTCAGTAGGGGATATACCTTAGCAATTCAGTTAGGGCAGGCTGGAGGCATGGAGATAATAATGTTGATAAGGACACACTTTTCCAGGTGGGAGATAGTAGCGACCAGCAATTGTGTCAGAAGGCAAGTTCTGTATATATGTATGTGTCTTTTACCTGTGTATTCAAGGAAAGCTGGGGGTTGGGGGGCAGGTAGCATGCCTGTTCCTGGAATTTAGGCAGGGTATCTGAAAGCTACACACAACATAGGGTAGGATAGGGTAGGGTAGGGCAGGGCAGGGTAGGATAGGTTATCACAGGATATAATCATTGAGTAGGTCTAGTAGCAATGTTCCTGGGTCTGTGACCAGACTCCTAGAAAAGACCAATGCCATCTCCCACTGACCACCCCGCCTAATCCTTCTCCAACATCAGCAGTGTTTGCCCCGGATAAGAGTCATGGCCTCATGTCATGGAGGGCACTAAACCACGGCCAAGACTCAGGCACCGGCATGCAGCTATCCCAACTGCTCGCCCACTGGCCATGTGGTGATGTGGAACATTCCCACCTGTGCTCCCAGCACACCTGTGGAACATCCGGTGGCCACCCTTCCCAGTGCCAATTACCCACAAATACAGAGACCTTCGAGAGTCAGATGTCCTCTTGGTGGAGAAAAGCCAGAGCTGATTGTCTTAGTCCAGGTGTCACTCACTGTGATCAAACACTTTGACAGAAAGAACTGGGTGGAGAAGAGTTTTCTTTGCCCTAAAGCTTGTGCTCCATCATCCAGAGAAGTCATGGCAGGAACTCCAGGCAGAACCTGGAGGCAGGAACTGAAGCAGGGAATTCTTACCTGCTTCTTACTCACTTACTTCCTATGTTTGTGTCTGCTTTCTTATAGCACCTCAGACCACCTATCCAGGGGTGGCACGACCCATGGTGATCTGGGCCCTCTCACATAAATCATCACCCACGAGAGCATATCACAGGTTTGTTCACAGGCCTATCTGTTGGAGGTATTTTATCAGCTGAAGTTCCCTCTTCCCAGATAACTCTAGTTTGCACCTGGTTGACATTAAACTAACTAGGCCAGAGAGATACACATGTGTATTTCCTCTAGGTGTCTGAAGGAGGCTGAGTCTGGCCGGGTAAGTATCTGGGGTGCCTCTGACTGCTCTCTTTGGGGTACCTGTCTGAAGGAGACTGAGTCTGGGCGGCTAAGTATCTGGGGTGCCTCTGACTGTTCTCTTTGGGGTGCCTGATCTGCTGACCCAGCTCCAAATAGGATTTCAAGATAAGCGGAGGCCCCCATTACTCTTGTAGAGCCTGTGGTTCTACTAGCACCCAAAGTCCTCCATTCCTTTCTGAGTAACATAGCCTTTGTTGCTCAAGGGCATTCAAGGGCATTCATGAGCATATGGATACACACAGGCACACACAGGCGCGCGCACACACACACACACACACACACCACACAGGCACACACACACACATACAACACACACACAACACATATACCACACACACACACACACACAACACACACACACACAACACACACAACACACACACGTACACGCACACGCACACACACACGCACACACACACACACACACATGCACGTGTGCGCACACACACACACGCACACACACGCACGGAATTAAAACTGTATGAATAGGGCCATGAGTAACTCGGTTGTCCAGCTCTACCAGAAGTGTAAGCATGAGAATCCATACCAAGAGAGTCAGGCATGACTCTCTGTGCCTGCAACCCCAAGAGGAGGAGAAATCAGGATCCCTGGAGTCGAGTAGAATTTGATGGACTCAGGGTTTAGTGAGAGTCCCTGAAGATGGGGTGCGGCGGTGAGATGGCTCAGTAGGTGGTGTCCTGCTGCTTAGGCACGACAGCCCAGAGTGATCCTAAAACCCACGTGTAGGTAGAAGGAAAGAACCAGCTCCATGAAGTTGTCCTCAGACCTCCAGATACATGCTACAAGACATGCAGGATCAGAGTGCACACACACACACTCCCACTCACATACAGTCACACACACAAATGCACACTTATACACACACATACTCAGATGCACACTCACACGCTTATACACATGTTCAGATACATGCTCACACTTTTACACATTCACACACACTTATGCACACATATTTACATGCATACTCGCGCACTTATACACACATTCAGATATACACACTGTTACACACTCACACACACTTATGTACAAACATTCACACAAAGACTCACTCACTAATAATATGTTATCAAAAGGAGGGAAAAGAAGGAATATATGCAGTGTTAACCCTTGGCCTCTATACATATAGACAACCCCCCACACACACACACACAGACACATACATAATAAGTTTCACTGTGCCATTTCCATATGTACATAAATACATGTGATGCATTGGCCTCTCCTTTTGTTGTGTCTCAGCTACTTTCTTCCCCCCCCCATATGCACATATACACGCAAACACATGTATACACACACACATTCATGCACACATAATGAGTTTCACTATGCCATTTCCATATGTACATGAATACATGTGATACATTGGCATCTCCTTCTTTTGTTGTCTCTCAGCTACAGTCTTGCCCTCCCCCTGATATACACACACACCAGCTTGAATTACACATGTTCCTAAGTCCAGCTTTTTTCAGTTAACACCATGATTCACAGACATCTTTTGTTATGGTGACTAGATGTGAGTATCCCACTGTGAGGTAGTTCACCCACCAATGGGCACCCAGGCTGGTTTCAAGACTTGATTGTGAAGAGCATTTTGGTGAGCAGGGGGAGCGGGCATCTCTGCTACATCCTTAACTCCTCCCCTGCATCCCCCATGATTGGAACACTGGGTTGTGTAGAAATCCTCCTTTAAGCTTTTTGAGAATCTGCATGCTGGTTTCCACTGATGAACACCCCCACCAAGAGCATACAAGGGCCCCCTTTCCCAGCATCCTCCTCGAGTGCCTTACTGTGTCATCGCAGGTGGCCTTTCTGCCTGGGGTGAATGGGATCTCTGCCTGTGTGTCTTCATTCACCTTCACCGACGGCTCGGGATGCCAGCACTGTCCCCTGTGTAATCACTGACCATGTAGATTTCTTCTTTTAAGAAATATTGTTCAACTTAAAAAAAAAAAAAAAAACTTTTACAGAAACAAATCTTGGGCTCTTGGGTGTGTCAGCCTCTTAGTGGGGGTTTGGATGTTTGGGGAAAACCTTAAATCTGCCTCTCCCCATCTCTTCCCATCCTTCCCCTCCCTCGCACCTCTTCACACACTTTCTGAAGTTTTTTCTCATCCAGAAACAGCAGAGCCACCACAGGGAAAGCAGGTGTCCTTAGCTTTTCAGTTAATGCTGGGGGGTGTGAAGGGGCTTCAAGTCACCCAGGGGAGTTCCCACTTTCTAAAGTGGGGAGCACCAGTCAGGGATCAGCAGATTCTGCCTGGGGAGAGTTCAGGCTTCCTAGATCTCAGTTGGCCCTATTACACCCTGACACACTACATCCAGATCCTTCCAAAGTCATCTCATAGTTAAATAATAGAGAAGCCTGGCAGGGACCTCATGGGAGGTTCAGGAAATGACTGACAGGCCTCTGGGGAGGTATGGACTGGTTCTTTGTGTATAACAAGGATCCAGGACGACATTGTCGTGCAGGCTCCTGGGAAGGCAGAGATGGTGTGGATATAGTGTGGAAGCCTGGGACCCCTTCCAGACCAGAGCTGCAATAATCCTTAGCTTTTTCTCTTTAAGAAAAAGCAGAGGGAGCAGAGATCAGATCTGTCTGAAGCGATATTTTTTTTCTTCTAAAGTTCACTGGTCTGCACCCTGCCATTCTCCCAACTACAAAAGAGGCATCCTCTCTGTTTCAAAGTCACCTGCGCCTCAGCAGGCCAGAGCCATGGCTGGCGAGCATTGATAACGTGCGGCGTGTCTGGCCACACTGCGAGGAGCGTGAGCTAGTTAAATATGTCGCCAGAGATTTGATGGCTCTGACAATGCGTCTGAGAGGCTCATTCTGTGGCTCACCTCTCACCAGCCATGCACTCTCTGGACTCAGATAAGACATTAAAGGTGGTCACATCCAACCCACGTGTCACATCCTCCTCCACTCCCTGGGAGGAGAGGAAAAGCTTTGGGACAGAAAGAAGATTCAAATTGGTTTTGGCTATTGAAGATCTCACCCCGTGTTCATCTGGCCTGCAGTGCATCTGGAAACATTCAGTTCATCACCAGGGAAGGCCATCCTTGCCCATAAGCCACGGTAGAGCTGTGAGAAGTCAGGCCAGACCCTGGAACAGACTTGGGGATCCTCCTTGGGATGTTGCATATGGGCAACTGCACACCCTGGACCATGAGGCAGTGCCCTCCTGAGGCATGTGCTCTCTGACCTAGACATGGCCATGTGACACATTCTGGTCAATGAGATGTTAGAAGACATCTTCAAACCGTATTTTAAAGGCATGGGACAGACTAGCTGCACTACTCTCTCTCTCTGTGTATGTTCAAAAGAGAAAGGGAAGGCATGGGTTCAAAAGAGAAAGGGAACACAAAGTCCCCAGCCACACAAGGCACAATGAAGGGGCCCAGCCATACAGGGCACGGCACAGAGTCCCAGCCATGTGGCCACAGTACAGAACCCCAACCATGCAAGCCATAGTATGGAACACCAGCTATGCAGGGTACAAGCCGTGCAGGGCAAAGCACAGAACCCCTGCCATGCAAGGGATAATACAGGGGCCCAACCCTTAAGAGAAAGCCAACCACACAACTTCTGGTAGTAGTCATAGTAGTCTCCAGAGAGATGTGAACACCTGAATACAACCAGGATTATTTGTCTTGGCCAAGAGTGGGAACCAGGTTGTGGTGAATAGCTGATCCCTGGTCTAAATGGTATTCAGTAAGGATATGCAGCTATAGATTCTGTGCCTCCCAGAATGTGTGACCACACAGGCCGTGTCCACAGGGAGGGCTAGGTCATCCAAAGGGAAAGACTGATGTGAGCATGGGGGGAGGGGTGGATGACTCTCTGTGCCCAGAAATCCTAACCTCTAAGAAGAGAGACACAGAGCAAGAAACAACCCACTAATGGGGGTGGCAGTGAAGGGTATGGGGTGTGTCTGACAGCCTGCCCACTGCCTGCATCTTCTCTCTCTATCTCTCCCTGCCCTAGGCCTTTCCTCCCTTCCCCCCAACCCACACCCACCCCTGGCCTATGAAGACCCGAGTAGGCTGCAACTCATGTGTTTGAGAAAGTATGATGATCAATCCCCACTGTTAACTTGACTGGATCTTGAATAAACTAGGAGACAAACTCAGGGACATGCCTGTACATACAGTGGTTTCTAGATAAGTCGGTTGAGATGGAGTGGGGAACATCCCTCCATGGGCTGAGTGAAAAAGAGAAATCAAGCTGAGTGAGCTCCAGCACTCATCTGGCTCTGGCTCTGGCTCAGGCTCTGGCTCTGGCTCGGGCTCGGGCTCGGGCTCGGGCTCGGGCTCTGGCTTGGGCTCGGGCTCGGGCTCTGGCTCGGGCTCGGGCTCGGGCTCTGGATGTGGATATTGTGTGATCAGCCACCTCACACGCCTGTTGCCACAACTCTCCATTGTGATGGGCCACATCCTTGAAGGGTGAACCAAATGAACTTTTCTTCCTGTGTTACATTGTGTGTGGGGGGATGTTTTATCCCAACACCACAACTACCTAAAAGCAGAGTTAGAAAAGCAGGCTACAGCAAGCCAGCCACAGCATGGCTCTTCCCTCCTAGTCAGTTCGTACTGTTTTCAATTTGCCCTTTTAATCTCTGAAGAGACCTTAACAGCATTCTTTCCATAATTCGCCTAATAGTATTTTCTTAATGCAGAAAAGCTATGTGATGGTATGTAAGAGGGAATTTTAATTATTAGCTGAGGAGAGAGGATCACTAGGGCTTCGCAGGTAAGGCAAGAAGGACAAAGTCCCTAGGAGGGTATCTTTCCAGAGACCCAGACCAGAGTCACAACTGAGAGCAAGCTTGGGGTTAATGAAGTTCACACATGGTGTGTCAGATCAACAACTGTTGCAATTGCCTGTCTTCATGTGAACTGTGCTCAGGAAAAATAGTGGCTTCTCCAGCAAAGCAAGCAGACAAGTGGCAACCCTGTGAATAGTCCTAGAAGCTCTGTGTCAGCGGAGTTTGTGCTGTAAGAACTAAAGGAGGGTGAGCCCCTCATATGGTTGTACCCCAGGCAGGTCTGTGTTTCCAGAAATGAGAATAGTCAAAATGTTGCTCTCTGTCCCTCGACCTTCTACCTACTGTGGAAAAGCCAATGATGGTCAAGCCTAGCCAGGGGTCTTCATAGAAGTAATACAAGCATCCAAGAAAGGGGCAGTGGTCAGTCCAGAGCAAGGAGGAGGGCAGGCCTCCCATGCTGGAGAGGTTAGATGACCTGGAGAGAGCTCAGCACCCCATAATTGCCCCAAGTTTATCTGGGCATGGGACCCAGCATGCCAACAATGTGTGGCTACTGTTCTAATTCAATATCAATTGCTGTGATAAAGCCCTGACAAAAGCCAATGTAGTGGAGAAAGGGTTTATCTGAGCTGAAAATCCCAGGTTGCAGTCCACAGCTGTGGAAAAGTCACAGCAGTGAGAGCTTAAGGCAGATGGTGACATTGTATCTTTAGCCAAGACCAGAGAGACATAAGTGGTGGCACACTTGATTGCTTGCTTGGGCTCAGTTCCATTTCACCTCTCTTACATGGTTTGGAAGTTCCTGCCTAGGGAATGGTGCTACCCATGGTAGGTTCTGTCTTATTGCAGTGGACATTCTCTTACAAGGCACGCCCACAGAACAACCAAATGTGTATAATCTCTGAGTCTCTCCTCTCAGGTAATTCTAGCTTGTATCAAGTTAACAATTAAAGATAACATTGTAACCACTGAGAACAGAGAGACTCTGGGATTCCAAGGTTGCTCGCTGGAATCCCCAGAGAGCCACAGAGGGCTGTGAAACAGAGGGATGCTCAATCTTGGGCTGGGAAGACATTCTTTAGTAGAGCTGTCTGTCTCCTGTTCACCTCTAGTTTTCACTCCCTCGTCTTAACCCATGCATGTGTTAATTATGACTTCACTGTGGGTTTGAACACGCAGGAAACTTATAGCACAAGCTTGTAGGCTATGCACACGGTACTCCTAGCAGGAGCCTATTTTAAAGGTAACTATCCCACTTCTGAGGTAACTAATCTGCTACCAAGATAACTGACCCACTCACAGGGTAACTAGCCTGCCCTCACGATGACTAGCCCATTCCCAAGATAACTCACAATACTTCCAACTAAGCAGCTCACTTTCCTAGTAACTAGTCCATTCTCAATGCTAACTAGCCTTCACTTTCATCAATTAACACACTCCCATAACAAACCTATCACTACAATTACCAGTCCAAGTCCACACTATCTCACTTTAGTACCGATGAGCATACTCACTCCTGAACTAACCACCACACTTTTGCACTAACTAACCCTCTCCCATTCCCCACGGCTCCTCCCAGCAGAAAGCCCTTGGTCCAGACAAGACCCTCTGACCTAGCTTTTGAAGGTTCAAGTTCTCAGCACTACTGAAAATATGGACCTCTTCACATCATAGTAGCCACCACCAGCGAATCGCCGGAAGCACGGCAGCCAATGTCTGAACCAGGACCCATCATCTCCCAGCATGAAGGGATGAGCAGCACATAGTAGCTTCTCTCTTGTCTCTGGGGACTGAGATTGATGTCTTGCGTCAATTTTGGAGAGCGGGTTAATAGGTCAAGCTCACTGAAGGTGTGGAAATGAGGAAGAAATGGAGAGGTGGAGGAGGGGGGGGAGAACAGGAAGAAAGAGGGGATCACAGAGATGCACAGAATACTGAGCCTGGGCTTCCATAGATCCAGGACTCACACACTGAAAGTAAACAGACACAAAACCCCATTCAGAAAGAAGCTCCAGGAATGTGGCCTTTGGGGGAACGAGCGTGATTCGATGGAAGCAGCTTTGCCTGGGGCATCTCCACACTTGAACCCACAGGTTCCTCTGCTTCATTACCCAGACCCTGGCTGTCTTAGTTAGGGTTTTATTGCTGTGAAGAGACATCATGACCATGGTAACACTTATAAAGGAAAACAGTTAATTAGGGCTGCCTTCCAGTTTCAGAGGTTCAGTCCACTGTAGTCATGGTAGGAAGCATGGCAGCCTGCAGGCCGACATGGTGCTGGAGACAGAGCTGGGAGTTCTTGATCCTCAGACAGCAAGGAGAGTCTGTGTACCACTCTGGGTGTAGCTTTAGTATATATGGCCACAAAGCCCGCTTCCACAGTCACACACTTCCTCCAACAAAGTTACACCTCCTAACAGTGCCACTCCCTATGGCCAAGCATTCAAACATGAGTTTATAGGGGCCATATCTTTTCAAACTAACACACTGGCTAATCTCTCCCAGGAAGGCAGGAAACAGCTGATCACAGAAACACTATGGGTTCAGAATCACCAGTCCACGTGCTCAGGAGTTGAATGACAGTCCCCAGTGAGCACATCTCAGAAGGTACACAGAGCACATGTCAGCAGGTACACAGAGCACACATCAGCAGGTGCACAGAGCACATCTCAGGAGGTACATGGCGCACATCTCAGCAGGTACATGGAGCACATCTCAGCAGGTGCACAGAGCACATGTCAGCAGGTGCATGGAGCACAGGTCAGCAGGTACACGGAGCACACGTCAGCAGGTGCACAGAGCACATCTCAGGAGGTACACGGAGCATATCTCAGCAGGTACATGGAGCACATCTCAGCAGGTACACAGAGCACATGTCAGCAGGTACACAGAGCACATCTCAGGAGGTACACGGAGCACATCTCAGCAGGTACTCCATGTACTGGCTAGCTTTGTGTCAACTTGACACAGCTGGAGTTATCACAGAGAAAGGGGCTTTAGATGGGGAAATGCCCCCATGAGATCCAGCTGTGGGGCATTTTCTCAATTAGTGATCAAGGGGGAGAGGCCCCTTGTGGGTGGGACCATCTCTGGGCTGGTAGTCTTGGATTCTATAAGAGACCAGGCTGAGCAAGCCAGGGGAAGCAATCCAGTAAAAAACATCCCTCCATGGCCTTTGCATCAGTTCCTGCTTTCTGACCTGCTTGAGTTCCAGTCCTGCATCCTTTGGTGATCAACAGCAGTATGGAAATGTAAGCCAAATAAACCCTTTCCTCCCCAACTTGCTTCTTGGTCATGATGTTGTGCAGGAATAGAAACCCTGACTAAGACAATGGAGCCCATCTCAGCAGGTGCACAGAGCACACCTCAGGAGGTGCACGGAGCACATCTCAGCAGGTGCACAGAGCACATCTCAGCAGGTGCATGGAGCACATCTCAGGACACGGAGCACATCTCAGCAGGTACATGGAGCACATCTCAGGAGGTACACGGAGCACATGTCAGCAGGTACACAGAGCACACATCAGCAGGTGCACAGAGCACATCAGCAGGTACATGGAGCACATGTCAGCCGGCTGGCCATGCATGGATGCCATCATCATGGGAATCAGAGTGTCCTTTTCACCCCACTATTTGCTGAAAAGCATCCTAGTGTGACGAGGGACCCTCAAGACCCCAATAGTCACCCCTTCTTTTTGAAATGCTCATGCTGTTCCTTCTCAGCATATCTTTTCTTCAATGAGACATTTTAGTGCCCCAACCTCCCTCCACACATCCCCACCCTCTCTCCTACCTCAACCCCCATCCCAGGAATAGTTTGGATTCCTTAGACTGTCAACTTTACTAAGTCCTACCCTTATACCCAGCACATCCTTCCCTTGCTTCCTGCCTATAAAGATCTTCTCCATCTTCCAAAAGTCACCATAGAAACCAGTTCAGTTCCCTCTGCTCTTCTGAAATGTTTGGGGTCCACAAAAAGCTCTGAAGGTACCTGGTTCCTTTACTGATACATTGCAATCGTTCTGACACTGCACAGAGACAAATGTCCTGAGATGACAAACTCATGAGACCAGTAGACAAAAAGGCTTCACGTAGCCACAGACACTCAGGACATGAGTGTCATGCATGTGCTCTGACAAACTCATGAGACCAGTAGACAAAAAGGCTTCACATAGCCACAGACACTCAGGACATGAGTGTCATGCATGTGCTCACACCAGAAACATGCGATTGGACATGCAGTTTCAATGGCAGCGATTTGTCCAGAGTAGCGCCCACTCTGGTAGCTTGGCTGAGGCAAATGTAGGCTCTCCTATTTCAACTTTAATTACTAATATTAACTCCCATGTCACACAAGATACAGTAAATATATCTATGCTACATGCACATATATGGTTACAGAATGAAACAAGCTAAAGAGGCAGCAACAGTTCAAGAGGCTGCAGAAGTGGGTTAAGAGTATGTATTGATAAGCTAAGGAAGTAGATCTGTGTAGGGAGGGGCCTGCTGCTGGGTTGATGGAGAGGAACCTGAGAGTGAGACCGGTCCAGGCACACGATGCAATTCCAAACTGTAGACCAAGAGCAGAAAGCAGCAGGTTCAGGTCCAGGTTCAAGTGGGTGGGCATGGGGCATGGGGCATGGGCAGGCATGGGGGGTAGGCAGGCAGGGGGGATGGGGGTAAGGAGGATGGGCAGGCAGCAGGATGCCAAAGCAGGGGGCATGGATGAGCAGGGGGAGTGGGTGAGCAGGGGGAGTGGGTGAGCAGGGGGAGTGGGTGAGCAGGGGGAGTGGGTGAGCAGGGGGATGGGCAGGAAGGAGAATGGGCAGTGTCTTCAGCTGGGGCCCAACAAAAGCCAAAGCTCCTGGTCACTAGGGAACCCTTGTCTTATTGGCCCTCGACAGTATGCCAGCTATCAGATGGTATCAGATGTGGGGCAGTGACATTGCAGCATCACATGATGTCACTTAATGGGGTCGGATGAGGGAGTGACTCTCCTACCCAGTAACAGACTGGTCCAGAGTCTGATCAGTTTCCGGTATGGATTTAATGTATCTTTCGGCACTGTTCAGTCCACCTGGTACACTCATCCGGGGGCCTCCTTTCTGTTCCAGGAGCAAGTCATCCATCAGCCTGTGCCTGGGCTGGGCACCTTCTGGGCCACCCAGGGGCTAGGGTTTTCCTCCTCTCTCAAAATGAAGTCAAAAGCTACTGAGAAACAGTCTCCTGGGGCAAGGCACAGCCTGAAAAGCCACCGTTTCCTACAGAATGGAGTAACTTAGAGGTGACAGCCTGCCTCACCACAAGGCGGGCCAATGACAGCAGTAATGGCGACCTCTCGACCCAGCATTGTGCCCTGGGTCTGTTCTGAGAATCTCCCGCCCTCCTAAACCTCATCATCCTCACACAAACAAGTATAGCCATCTAGGGAAACTGGGGCATGTACTGATGCAGCAGGCTGACACACGACAGGCTTCAAATCGGCAGTTCAGGAGGTTAGACCTAAAAACCCAGGCTTCAAGCAGCTAGTCGAAAACTATCCCACCACCCGGCCTGAACCAAAGGCCAGCAACAGCCCTCAGGCCCCAGAATGTCCTTAAGAGATAGAACAAGATAAGGCCACCTACCCTGGAAATCCCCAATGTGCTTTAAATTGGACCTGCAAGCTCTCTTGGGTGTCTCTATCTTGGTAATGGGATACCCCAGCATACTGAGCTTCTGCAGAATAAAACACTCTTTGCATTTACATGCTATTTGAATCAGGGGTATCATTCTTTGGTCAATCAGGGACCCTTACAGTAGCTGCTAAGAAGAAGAAGAGATGCTATGTAATAGAAGGCCTTGCTTCAGCACCACCATAGCTCCTTGTCCTACATGAAAACACCAAGCCGGTATAAAACCCTGTTCCCTGTCAAAATGGGGAAATAGACATCTTCCAGCTTTGACTCTAGATGTGCACCAGGGACAGCACATCCTGATATGGGATTTCCAGTGGGCAGGGTTGTGGGGTTGGAGGTGTGTACTTCATGGGCCCCTCATGAGGTCTGCCATAACACCTCAGCAGAATAGTAAAATGCTGAGGACAGATCTTGGAGTCGGTGGGAAGCAGGAAATAGATCACATTCTTCTGAGTGGTTTGAATAAGCACGAGGGAACAAGGAAGGGCTTCTGAAGCAGTGCCTGTGACTCTAGGGAACATTGAGAAGCCACCAGCGAACGAGGCAGAGGGAAGTGGGCAAGCAGTGTATTTTCCTTCCCAGTGCTGTGATAAAACACCATGATCAAAACAGCTTTAAGAAGCAAAGGTTTTATTTCAGCGTACACTTTCAGCTTTCACAGGAAAACAGGGCAAGAACGTGAAGCAAAAGTCATGGAGGATGCTGCTTGCTGGCTCACTCCCAGCTCACGCTGAGCAGGCATCCCTAGCTGCCTGCATAGGGATGGTGCTGCCCACAGTGGGCTGGACCCTCCTGTGTCAATAATCAAGGTGACTCCCCAAAGACAGGTTCAGAGACCACTATGACCTAGGCAGTTCCTCAACTGACGATTCTCTCAGGTGACTCTAGGCTGAGTCCAGTTGACAGCTGAGGCTAACCAGGACAAATAGACAGGAGTAAATGATGAGCAATGACCCAAGAACCAACACTGCAGGGAGCACAGGGGTTGGCTTGACTTTGGCTTGTAAAAGCCTTTTGTGATCCTCTGAGGATGGAGGTCACTAAGGACATGGTGGCAAATGCAGAGCAGAGATCTCAGTGTCCAACCCTCCCATCCACCATGCCACTGAGAAACTATGGAAATGTCACAACTAACCTGTAAAGTAGTCTCTTAAATAAAATCCTAAGTCATGACCTTGGGCAGATTTATTTCTATACATGTGTCATGTGGCTACATTTATATTCAGCTTAACGTGTCTGACACATTGTAACTCCTATATGCTGTTCTGCTGTTCCTCTGATGTAAGATTTGACACCTCATTCCTGCTCACATGGCAGGTGGGAAGATGAGGAGGAGCCGAGGGACCTGTCAGCTGCATATGCATGTCAGTTCGTGTGTGTGTGTGTGTGTGTGTGTGTGTGTGCATATCTGCGTGTCAGTATGTGTCTGTCTGTGTCTGTGTCTATGTGTGTGTGTGTGTGTGTGTACATGTGTGTGTATGTGTCAGTCTGTGTCTGTCCATGCCTCTGTGTGTATATGTGTGCTTGTCTGGTGTATGTGTGCATATGTGTATGTGTGTGCATGCATATCTGTGTGTCAGCCTGTGCCTATCTATATATGTGCATGTGTGTATATCTGTGCATGTATGTGTGTGTGCTATTGTGTGTCTGTGTCTGTGTATGTGTTGCAAAGGGAAAAGACACTCAGGGGTCAAGGAGCTTAGAACAAATACACACTTGCACACTTTTACTAGCAATCAAAAGACAAATACTTTTAAAAATCTGGCCAAGATTCAATAAAAACTGTTTATAGGACAGAGCTGGGATCTGAGAGGCAGCTCCGGGTGGAAGCAAGCCTCAGTCATTCACAAGTGTGCACTGTGACTCTGGGATTTCTCATCTGGAACATGAGAGTCACAGAGACTCCTCTCTCACACATGAACACAGTGCACACACAAGTACACAAATACGAATATCAACATATATACATACAAATATACACACACGCACACACACACACAAATACCCACATGCACAAAGTTTACAAACATACACAGAAACAAATACGCACACACAATATACCCATGCAGAAACTACTTTTTCAAAGCTGCCTGTGGATATTCTTGAGACAGCGGATCATACACTGACAGCCTGTATGGAATGCAATTTGGTGCTGTGTGGTAGGTAGTTTTTTTTTTTTTAATACTTTTTACATTCATTTGTTTAATTTGCTTGTGTCTATGTGCATGTGTAGAGATCAGAGAAAAGCTTGTGGGAACTGGTTTGCTCCCTTCAATCAAGTGAGTGCCCAGATCAAACGCAGGTGCCCAGATTTAGCAGCAAGCCCCTTTCTTCCTGAGCCATCTTGATGGGCCCATATCAGGCAGTTTTAAAAGTAATTCTTCAAATAAATATCATCCTAAGAAAGCAACAAGAGAAAGAAAAAAGAAGGAAAGAGAGAGAGAAAGAAAGAAAGAAGAGAGGGAGGGAGGGAGGAAAGAGGAAGGAAGGGAAGAGGAGAGGAGAGGAG
>NC_034595.1:103803060-103840926 GCF_900095145.1 Mus pahari | reverse complement strand
GGAGAGGAGAGGAGAGGAGAGGAGAGGAGAGGAGAGAAGAGAAGAGAAGAGAAGAGAAGAGAAGAGAAGAGAAGAGAAGAGAAGAGAAGAGAAGAGAAGAGAAGAGGACTCCACTATTCCTCCAGTGCTGGCCCTGAACTAGGTTTAGTGTACGAGTGAATGGAAAATGTTTGACTGACTATCCAAAGATTTCCATAGGAGATGCTCATGGTATTGACGAGAGAATCTCTTGAAGGGTAATATGGCAGTCAATGTGATGGAATATTATACAGCCATTAAAATGGCCTCTGTGAAGAAGATTTAATAAAGTGATATCCTATTAAACGAACAACTAGGATTGTGAGATGTTATGAAATGTTCTATGAACATATCACCGTAAGGACGGAAAAACACCCCATCCACCATGAGTCTTCATGCTATGTCATTAGCAGTGGGCATTTTGTTCCCTGTCCCTGAGCGACCTACCTCTGCAACCACTATTTAACTTGAAGAGAAATGTTAT
Organism: Mus pahari; assembly: GCF_900095145.1. NCBI lineage: Eukaryota > Metazoa > Chordata > Mammalia > Rodentia > Muridae > Mus > Mus pahari. The sequence continues at coordinate 103,840,424 of NC_034595.1, read as the reverse complement.
CAAAACATATGTGTGTGGGGGATAGGCTTCTTGTTATTTTTCTTTTAAATTAGTAATCAACAACCAATAAAGCGATCCTTCAGAATGGGGCAGAAAGAGAGTGAGAATGTTTGACGTCTTAGAAATTAGAGTGGGCCTGGGGCTCAAGTGCATGCGGGGCACACAGCATGAATGGCTCAAGCACGTGTGCGTCACAGGACGTGGATGGCGCAAGCATCTGTGTGGAGGCTCAAGCGCATGCGCGGCACATGGTGGTAGCAGCATTGGAAAGACCCTGTGTTGCCAAAGGTGGCAGAGCAGAAAGCCATCCTCCAGAACTGCTCCTCGAGCAGTCTGCTGAACTGGTCTTCCTGCACAACCAGGAGCTCTGCGGCCTCATTTTAATTCGAGTGTGCCTGCTGTCTATTCCCAGTTTATTTTTCTATTTAAAATCCATTAGTATAGATGAGGAAATCGGCTAATACTCCGTGTACCAAGTTCTGTATTATTTTTGTTCATTTATAACTGGCCTCCGGAGCCCACCCCCGCCCGCCTTCATGATTTAGCAGTGTTAGCTCTCACAGATATTTATTAGGAGGGAGATGGGGACCAGACTGCATGTTAATGTGACGATTTCCCGTCCATCTACTCTACGGTCCTGAAGAAGAGCGCCAGGACCTTGCTCCAGCCGCAGCTCTGGGAAAGGGTTTTATGCCTCTCCACGGGCTTGATTCTTCTGGAATTGGATGAAATCTGTAAGACCGGACAGCCTGCAAGCAATGACTGATTTTCCTATTCAGGTTGTGAATGGGATTGAATTGGGCTTGCTAGGGACGGCTCTCAGAGACATACGGGCTCGCTCACAGCACTCAAGCCTTGGGTTAGGGGGAGGTGGGGCTCCTGCGAGAAGTCCAGGCCCGTGAAGACTCCTCAGTCTGCAGTTATCAAGAGTGAGGGCTGAGGATGGGAAGGACCTACACTCCCCACCTTAACACTTTTCTCCTTGTGCACCCACATGTTCCAGCCCCTCGACACCCGCTCCTCTCCAAAAACCCTCCTGCCTTCGAACCCCACCCCCATACCCTACACACTCTAGGGCGCCCCATGGAGGCTGTTTATGTCAAACCAGCCAGAGAAATGTCCTTGTGGAGGTGGCTTAGCTTCTGACCATTTTCTCTCTTCCATTTTGGTTGTTCTGTGTGGCTCAGGGACCACATGGTGGCACCTCCATGCCTGCAGCACTTTTGTGGACATGACCCAACACTCAAGCTAGCCAGAGAGAATAATTCACTTCCTTTGGGCACAGAGAGCAAATCAAAGGAGGCCACAAAACCCAGCAGGATCAGAGATTCAAGTATTCTGGAGGCACTGCCCAGCATTTCCTCCCACTGGGTCGGGAATAAGGAAAACTTTAGTCTAGCAAAGCCCGGCTTTCGTGGTTTCTGAAGTATGACCTCTGAAGTGTGGCCTTTCCTCCTTGGGCTCTCACCTCTAAAAAGGCATTCCCTCCAGGAGATGCCAAGCAGATATCATGACCCTGAGCAGGGGGTGGGGGTGGGGTGCTTCACTATCTCTCCTCCACCTCCACCGTTACACACACAGAGAGCAGGGAAGGTCTGGAAACAGGGCAGACCATGAGGAGCCAGTACCCCTTGAAGCTGGCCACCTGGATCAACCAAGAACCAGGCTCCATTTGCCTCCCAGTGGTCAAGCCACTCTGCCTGGGTGTTCTCTGCTCCCAGTGAGCTCTGACCACCAGAAAGCAATGTACAGCCTTCAAAAGCCAGAAATGTTTTTGTTTCAAGTGATTAAATTGCTTTTAGCTCCTTGAAAGAGAATCCTGTTTGAAGAATTTCTGAGAGGGAAGCGTGGGGTTGAATTTCTTTCGAATTCAAGGCTCCAACCCGGAGGAGAATCAACGGAGTGTTATGCGGCTGGTCGGCTGGAGCCTTCCCCCCCCCCCTCTTTCTGGAATATATTGTCCTGTTAACAGCAAGAACTATTTGTGTTTGCTGCAAGTGGGATTTTCGATTAGTCTTTTGACATCCAGATCACTCACGGCTTTTTATTATGCTCTGGATTTAGAAAGAAATATGCTCCTGACAGCAACTGGATTTGAATTCTTCTGCTTAGGTTAATAGCAAATAAAAGCGGAGACCAGCGTAGGGATCCAGACCAAGCCCTGGCTTGGTCAGGGGAGGGGTAGCTACTTAAGAGGCTGATTTCTTCCTCTAGTACTGGTACTCAGAGACCGCACAACTGGATGCCATTAGCTTTTCTGAAGGTGTATTCTGTCCTGCCTGGGGCCAAGGGTAGTGTGCAGCCCTTAGCGGGATTCTCATCAGGACACAGATAATGCCACTCTGCCACTGCAAAGAGGAGCAGATGTGCACACCAAGGCTCAGAAAGTGGGTGTGGCAAACCCCTGCAGGGCAAGGCAGAGAACAGGAGCAGGGTGTAGTCTCAGCCCCTGGGAATTGGGACGTGGTTCTCACCTCCATCACTACAGATTGCCAGAACAGGATGCCCGAGTGCGTGGGCTCCCCATGAGCACCTGGCAGCCCACAAGCTCCTCCATGGGACAGCATCACCTTGGGTCTCAGATGTTCATACTTCTCTGTGGGAAAATTGACACAGTATAGGTGGGAGAAACACCTGCAGGGCATCTCTGATGCCAAGGTTCTCTCCGGATCTGATGTAGGAGGCTGAGGCTATCTTGCCAGGAGGTCCTCGATGAGATCCTGCATCACCTACATCCTCTGATCCTCAGAGCAGCAACCACAACTTCAAACACTCAGATCTGACTGCACTAACTGCCCTGCAGGTAACTTCCTCTCCTGCTTGCCCTGCCCCTCTCCCCCCTCTTCCTCCTCCTCCTCCTCTCCCTCCTCCCTAAGTTAAGCCAGTACTTCCATTGCCCACTGAGCTCCATGGGGTTTAGCACAGCACCTCAGGGGTTAATAAATACTTGGCATAAATCAGAGACGGCAAGCAAGGCAGCCTTTCTAGTCTCTCCCAAGGACAGCTGTCTATTTGTCTAACACCTGGTGTCATTTACAGCCCTCTAGAAGCCCTGTGATATCTTCAAGTGGGCCGGAAGCAGCATGGCTCACAGACACATGGAAGGTGGGACACCCACTCTTCTGTCGTCGAGAGTTCCACGCTCAGCACCTGCAGTCCTTCACGAAGCTTCAAGTCCAAAGTCTCCCCTAAAGCCAGGCAGGAGGACCCACGGGAGCTGTTCTCAGACCCAGAGGCTGGTGGCTTTGTGGCAAAGATAAATGTCTGTGATTCGTAATAGAGGTAGGTATGCAGACCCCAGCCATACCTGACACACCCGACCCAGCCAGAAGCCAGGGGTAACACAAGCTTCAGCTACCCACAGATCACAGCCTAGACACCTGAGGAGTCTCCGTTGAGGAATTTCTCAGGTCAGATTGGCCTGCAACCATGTCTATGAGAGATTGTCTCAGCAGCCGGTAGACATGGGAGGGCCCAGCCCACTGTGGGCAGCACCACCCCTAGGCAGGTGAGCCTGGGCTGTGTTAGGAGGATAGGTGAGCATAAGCCTGAGAGTGAGTCATCAACCAGCGTCCCATCAACATGCTTTCTGCTTCAGAGCCTGCTCTGATGTCCCTCAGTGACGGGTTGTGATCTGAAAATGTAAGACAAATAAGCCATTCGTGTTTGGTCAGTGGGGTTTGTGAGTGCCGTAGAAAAGCCCACTGAAAGAGCTGGAGTAACAAAAGACCAAGCGAACATCAGGGAGGCTGGGGCAGTGTGTCTGTCCCCAACACTCTCAGATATGATCTGAACAGCCAAGAGGACTTCGCACCCTGTCTTATGATTGCAGATCCTTGAAGGCCTTCCAATGCAGTGTGAGCTGTTTTGCCTGTGGCCGTGGCTCATGCAATTCTAAACAGTCAGAAACCTGCCAAGGACAAGGTGTGCGAGTGTCCCCTATAGGCTCCTGTATTTGGTCCCCACTGGTGACACTGTTTGAGGAAGCTACAGAAACTTTAGGAGGCAGGACCTCGTTAGAGGAAGTACGTCACTAGGGGGAGGGCGTTCAGTGTTTACAGCCTCACCCTACCTCCTGTTTTCTCTCTCTGCTTCCTGCGCATGAATGAAAATGTGACTAGTCAGCTCCTGCCAGATCCTCCCACCACTGGATGTTCTGTCGGTGTCTTGGTTTGGTTTGGTTTTGCCATGATGGATGCTGTTCCTCTGAAACCATAAGCTAAAGTAAATCCATATAAAAATTGCTTTGTGTCACCATATTTCATCACAGTAGTAGAAAAGTAACAGACACCAGAAGGCTTCCCAAGGTGAAGCGGCAGCCCCTAATGTATGATCTTAGCCAGTACTTGGCTCCTCAATGCTCTTTGTCAGGTACACTATATTGACCCAAATCACATGATATAAAGCTTCCCACCACCCTCTGGAAGGATGTAAAGTCAGATATTTTTTGTTTGGGGGGATTTCTCTGAGGGTTCCTCTGCTCTATACCTGTTATCCTGTCTCTGGTATCTCTCTCTATCTCTCTCTCTCTCTCTCTCTCTCTCTCTCTCTCTCTCTCTCTCTCTCTCTCTCTCCCCCATACTTTAATGAGGCTCCTTCCCAAGTGTTCAAGGGAAGTCTCTCTCTTCCTTTAAGGACACCTGTCATGCTAGTTTTAAAATTACTTAATTGTTAAAGTCAACTTGGAGATAAACATCACACACCAAAGTTAAGGTCCAAAGCCTGTGCATTTCAGTGAACCTCTGTTAGGATGGCCATTCTGAGGATGGTCACGTGGAGCTTCACGTGGGATTTCATGCTTTGACTATTGAATGGATTCCCATGTATTCATCTAACATAAAAAGAAGTATTAGGCTATTTTGATCTTTTTAATTTTTTTACAAAATACATTGCTCTTCCTTAACACTTTTCCCACTCAAGGTTGATCATGATCTCCAGGGCCTCTCTCCTAATAAACCTCGCTCCTGAAGGGGAATTACAGGTCAGCTCTTTTTCTAAACTAACCAATGTCCTCTGTTTTTATATCTAACCTATGGCAGTGTAAGCCAAATCAATACTTTCCCCACTGGTTTTGGTTTTAGTTGTAGGGCGTGGTTCTGATGCTGTCCTGTTCCCAAATGGGTTCTCGATCTGTCAGGAAAGAAAGCTTGGGCCAATTGCTGGGCAGAAGGGACAGGCAGGACTTTTCTGATCCCTGGAGGAGGCAGGGAGACACAAAGGGGGAGAAGAATTGCTTTTGTTGTTAGTTCATTCATTCGTTTGTTTGTTTGTTTGTTTGTTTTGTCATGCTTTGGAGGGAGAAGAAGTCAGACCCATGTGAAGTCTTGAGAGGAGCTGGGGCCTGTGGCAGTGATCATGGATGTTTGTCAGGGGCAAAATGGGACCAGCCACTGACGTTTAGGGCAGATGGGATGAGATAAACATGTTAAGTGCAGGCTTCTCCAGGTGGGAGATAGTAATGTCCAGCAATTGTGTCCTAAGGCAAGTTGAAAAGGAACAAATTGTGTGTGTGTGTGTGTGTGTGTGTGTGTGTGTGTGTGTGTGTGTGTGTGTGTGTGTTTTGTCCAAGGAGTCAAGAGAAGCAGGTGCGGGGGTGGTAGTGTGGTCACATACTGGAGTAAAGTCAGTTAGAGAGTAAAACTGCACACAACATTTGGCCATGTATTTTATCACAGGAATAGAAAACCTGACTAAGGCAGATCCCAAGAACAGTCAACCTTCTGTCAGGCATGATATCACCGCCCCCAGAGGTCAAGGGCAAAGGCCAGTGCTATCATTGTGGAAGATCACTTTCTTTCTAGAACAAGTAGTCCACCGGAAACAGATGCTTTCCCTGGGGAATGGCTATGTCTGAGAGAGTCATGAGCTGACTGGATAAAGAACATCACTTAGAACAAATTCTATCAGGCTCCAAAAATGCATCCGCAAATGTACCACTAAAATTCAAAGGTGGTTTCTGTGGTAACACTAAACAGGCAGATATGGGAAGGTGGGGTCTGGGGCTAACACTCAGTTCATACCTCCAGAGCATCAGGCAGATGCCATAATGCCAAAGCTATTCACTGTAGGCTCTTCTTGTCTCCCTCATGTGTGAACCCTGGGCCATAGAAGATCATCCCAGCCTCTCTTCTACCGTTCCTTCCCTACAATCAGAGATAATGCAGTCCTAAACAGAGCCACAAAGACCCGACAATTAGACTATGGTTGCTCATCTCATTTTGTTGTCTGTATTCTCTGCTTGTTGCTTTGAGGATCATAACTCTGTTATTCATTCATTAAGGATCATAATTCCGTTTGAGGAATGTGCTTACCCTTCGCTTCATGTTTAGGTGGTGTGATTAGGAGAGAGGTGTTTCGTGATGAGATCTCTGCTCCCAGGGGCTCACAAAGACAACTCTGTCCCGTCTGGTCAGGTGCAGAGTTTACAGTGGCACCGACTCTGTGGCAGTTGTTTCTTGCCATCTTTCTTGTGGGATGAGAGCAGAGAGCCCAAAGAAATGCTGCTGACCAATATCCTGAATGTGAGTTGATCTTCGCACAGAGGCCGAGCTGGTGGGAGGGTCCATTTGTGACCCATATTCTCTTGGGGAAAGAAGAGCCCGTGCATGCTGCTTCAGAGAGCCACAGTGAGTGCTGGAGACACTGTTCAGCCCTTAAGAGTACCTGCTGATCTTGCTAAGGATTCAAGTTGGGATCCCAGCACCCATGATGGGTGACTCTCAACTGCCTGTAACTTCACTTCCAGTGGATTTGATGCCCTTTTCTCTGAGCATCTGCACATACATCTGCATGCGCACGTGCGTGTGCACACACACACACACACACACATGCTTAAAAATAAAACAAGAAAGAGAAATAGGTTTTACATAGATGAATGAATCACAGAGGAATTATCAACAGGGCAATAAGCCCCAGAGTTGCCAGTGATGTCACTCCCAGGTGGCCCCCTGCTGACCGCACACACCACACACTCCCGAAGAAAGAGTCTCACTGAAGACCTACAACCCCATTTGGAGGTCTCTCCTATAGTCATCCCAAGCCCCAGTCCTCTCGGAACTCTCCAGAGCTCACTCACTCTCTCTCTTGCTTCTGCCCTGTCATGTGGTCAGCAAGTCCATCCATTTCAGGCCTAGGAGCAGCAAGAGGAATGGGTTGCTTGGGTCTGCAATTGTTTGACATAAAATACTTACCCTGGAGCTGGACAGACACCTTTAACCTCCGATCTTGGGAGGCAGAAGCAGGTGGACCTCTGAGTTGGAGGCCAACTTGGTCTAGAGAGTGAGTTCCAGGAAAGCCAGGGCTATGCAGAGAAACCCTGTCTCAAAAAACCAAAAGACAAAACAAAACAAAACAAAAATTACTTGTCATGGAACTTGGGTAATTTTGTCTCCCGGAGTTGGGCAGAAGGTCTGTTCTTAAATAAAGAGGAAGACAAATGGATATTTGGAAAATAGCAGAAATGCTCCTGAAATCAATTAGCCAGTGGAAGAGAAATGGCGCTCTCTCTCTCTCTCTCTCTCTCTCTCTCTCTCTCTCTCTCTCTCTCTCTCTCTCTCTCTGACTGCATAAACTACCACAGAAGCCAGGACACAGAGAGGAATCAAAGGCCAGTACAATAAAAGAGAATAACTCACAAATTGCAGTAAAATAAAAGTACTGCATTGAACATGGGTGGGTAGGGACTATGATGAGAAGAACTTTATATTCTAGATTAATGTCCTCTGTTCCCGTCCCACTAATGACCTATCTTGTTTGCTTGTGGCTACTTTCTTCAATATATTCCATTTTGCTTTGTTTTCTCTTTGTGCCCATCGATAACTCCTCTGCTTTTTAATGGGCTGTCTGACTCGGACAGCCCAGGACTCAAGATGCATGACTGGACAGAGGCAGCATCCTCTCTTAGATACTTCCATTTCTGAGACTGAAGCACAAAACAGTCATGATGCCGTTTGGCCTCTTTGAGTTTCAGTGTCTGTTGGAGTCTGTTGCTGTACCAAGTGCTTGGGGATTTTGCAGCTTAAATGGCAAGTGTGCTGGTTAGTTGTCATTATCAACTTGCCGCAGCCTAGGATGGCCTGCGAAGAGAGTTTCTCCTGAGGGATCACCTAGGTCAGGTTGGTTTATGGCATGCCTGCAGGGGCTGTCTTCATGGTTAATGGATATAGGAAGACTGGCTTGTAGGTAGCACCACATCACAGGCTGGGCCCTGAGTGGAGAAAGCTAGCCCAGAAGAGCAGGCGAGCAGACAGCACCCGGACAAACCGCAGGAAAGCAGACAACAAGTACATTCACTTCTCTTAGCCCTTTGCAGTGATGTGGCCAGATGCCTCAAGCTCCTACCCCGTGGCTTCCCCTCAGTGGTGGCTATAACCGAGAAGTGGAAGCTGGATTCATTGCTTTTAGGACAGGATGCTTTGTCACAGCCAAAAGGAACCACCATAGGGCTGTAAACCTTTCTCATACTTCTGGATCTGGGAAGTCGAAGGTTAAGGTTCCTTCCTCCTGGTCCCTTCACCTGGAGAACTAAGATTCTAGGAAATGTTACGTTTGCTGTATTCCATTTCTCTGGTAGAAGTGGGAGCAGCAAGGACCCCACAGATGACCCATTTGAGAGCCTATTATTGCAAAACCCATTGCTGAGTTTGTGAATGATGCTTTGAACGGGAGTTGCCTCCCAAGGCTTATGGATTTGAACACCGGGCCGTAGTTAGTGGAACTGTTTGGGAAGGATTAGGAGGTGTGTTCCTCACACTCTCCCCGCCCCCACACCTGCTGCCTGAGGATAAAGCCCTCAGTACTGCTCCAGTGCCATGCATGCGTGACTGCTTCCTGACGCAATGATCACAGACTGAATCTCTCCATCTGTAAGCAAGCCTCCAATGCAAATATTTCTTTTATAAAGGTTGTCTCTTCACAATGTTAAAACAGTGGCTAAGTCTTTGTGTCTCTGAAAGAAACCTTAGTGGCTTCCCAGAAAGATAGCCAAGGTCTTTGCCCCTCCTGCGGTTTGGACCTATGCTGTAGACGTTTGCCTGGGGCCTGCGCTCAGCTCCTTGACAGTAAAGGGGGATTTCTACCTAAGGCTGATCCTGTTCAGGCCCAGCACGCCCATCATAGCACTCAGGAACATCTACATGAACCTGTAGCTCCATCAGCACTGTGCCACGACATCTTGAAGCCAAGGGAAACCAGGAAGGCACCATGGAAGAGCCCCTGACCTCTCTGTCCATCTTCACTGCAGGGACTAGAAGCAGATTGTGCCCACCCTGCAAAAACCCTGTCCTTTTCCTTCATTCCTCCCTGCAACCTTTGAGTGTTCCAATCATCTCCAAGAAGCTGTTTTTTCTCTAAACCCCAGTCTTTGCTAGGTTCTGGGACATTCTACTGTCTACATATCTTGATCATTGCACAAGTGTGAGTGACTGTGACAGGACCAAGTGTGAGTGAGTGTGACAGGACCAAGTGTGAGTGGTTTAGCTCTGGCTCAGACCAAAGCAGGCAGAGAGCCCAGAGGTCATAGGTCCAGGAATCCAGTGTCTTAGCCAGAGCAGGTAGATTGACAGTCTCCACGGAGATCACATAGACTGGAGGTCTGGGTGGTGAGTTGGGCAGAGCCATCATCGATGGAATGCAGGGTAGCTCAGGAGGGCAGCATGGTCCTGAAAACCCAGCCCCTGTGCTGGTGACAGCAGAGTCAGTATAGACTTGCTGGATGCCATCAGGCTTCATTGTGGTTGGCTGGGTGTCAGTCACCCTCTCTGTGAACTTGATGAGGGTTGGTAAACTCCATCGTGGACGTCTGGCGTGTCAATGGTTCTTGCTATGGACTTCCCAGGCTGACTAAATCTCAGGCTTGTTGCCTGTTATTGGACCACATTGTTGGGGGTCAGAGAGCCTTGTTGTAGATAGACTTGGTAGGTATTGATAGGCCTTGATGTAGACTTGCTGAGTTTTGGCAAACCTCCTTGTGAACTTGCTCGGTGTCATTAGACCCTGTTAAAGACTCACTTGGTGTCAGTTGGCTGGCTGGATGTCTCTTAGCCTTACTGTGGATCTGCTGGGCATCAGTAGGATCCCATTATATAGTTACTGGATACCACTGGATCCCATTGTAGCCTTGGCTATGCAGATCCCCATGCAAAAGCCTTCCAACTGTTTTGCAGTCAAGGTGTTGTGAGCTCCCTTTGAGACTTTGGGTTCTGTCCCTGTTATGACAGGCAAGTAGTAGAAGTATGCTGGCTGGTTTTGATGTCAACTTGACACAAGCTGAAATAAATCATTTGAAAGGAATGAACCTTGTGTGTGGGGGGGGTGGGGGATGCGATTCTTCCTTCTTGGTTCTCTCTTGAGGTAGCAGAGTGGGAAGTGTGTCATCTGAGGCAGAACTTTGTCTTGTGAGATATTTAGAGTTGCTGCTTAATAATCATTTTCCTGTCTTAAGTCTAAATCACTTTGCTGCAGTAGCTGACCTGCCTGTCTGTGTTCCCCTGAGGCCAGAAACTGCAGTTTAGCACCTCATAGTAAAACACCAGGGGATTAAGTAAGGAGGTCTTTCTTCTATCTCCACAGAAACTGCACAGCTATAATGTCCAGCCTGCTAGTTGAAGTTACAGGAAGAAAAGAGAGACACTTTGAAAAGTGATTTTAATCTTTATTTCTAAGTTCTTCCATTCTCCAAAAAGTTTCTACAAAAGTTCTCCTTTGAAAAGTTCTCTCTAAAAAGTTCTCCAAAAAGTTTCTCCCTAAGAAAGTTCTCTCTTATTCTCTAAAACATTCTCTCTGCTCTCTTCTCCTAATCTTGCTCTTTCTCCCTGCTCTGATGTAACAGGAGTAATGCTCTCAATCCCAGTGCTGTGCTTGCTGATGTAATCATTCCTAGTCTTTTGTTCCTTTTCTAGGAGAATAGACCACACAGTTTTTCCAAGGATCTACAGCCCCCCCTTTTTTAAACAAAAGTTCACTAGAATTTCAAACATACATTCAAACCATGAGTTGACTAGGAAGTTTACAACAGAGAGTATTTACATGCATATCCACGAGGAGTAGTTATCTGGCTAAGCATTTATTGTCTTTCACTAGCTCAACAGGTTCATTGAAAGCTAAAACCATAATTTTGTGACTAATTTTAGTGAAGTTTTGTATAAATAAACTCAGTCAATATTTTATCTTCTATCCTTGCACCTATACTAAATCCTTGGTTCCCTTTTTTATGATCTTTGGTTAATGGTTTTACAACTTCTTTGAATGCGCTCTAAGTTGCAGATGCCTGCTTGCTATCTCAGAAGCCATTAACCCGTGACACTAAAGACCGGCAGAGTTCTCATCACAGTTTTGATGATCAGAAAGGACTTAACAGCAGTCCTACTATAAAAATGCTTATTACTAATATCATTTTCAGAGTTCTTATAGAATCATCATTAATAATTAAGAAATCATCTATTTGTCTATACAGCATCACTATAAGACAGTATATCTTTGTCGTTCTACAGAGATCTGCTCAAAAAGGGTGGGCAAATGCCTAGTCATTGAGATACACACACATACACACACACACACACACACACACACACACACACCACACACACACACTTCTCAGCCTTTCCTAGAGAAACAAATCTGTCATTAATGTTACAGTGCATGGCAGAGCCATCTCAGGAAGATCACCCACCAGTTTTTAGCTTCTCCTTGATGGCTCCTGGAAGAACCTCACATGAGGAACAGACTCCATGAGGTCTGCTATAGGCAAGCCTATAGGTCAATTTCTTAGTGATTGGTGTGAAAGGGCCAATGTGGGCACCCCCTCTGGGCTGGTGGTCCTGAATACTATATAAAAAAAAATGCAGGCTGAGCAACCCAGGAAGAGGAAAAACAGCAAGCAGCATGTCTCCTTGGCCTTGCATCAGCTCCTGCCTCCAGGTTCCTGCCAGGTTTGAGTTCCTGCCTGCTTTTCCTCAGTAGACTGCAACTCAGGCTATGTAAGCCAAATAAACCCTTTCCTCTTCAGGCTGCTTTTTGTCATGGTGTTTCATCACAGTACTAGTAACCCTAAACTAAGACAGGAGTTTGGTCAGAAAGTCAGGCTGGTCTGTTTTGAATTCAACTTACACAGTGGAGAGATGGGGAGAAAGGACTACCGTATGGTGCAACCTGCCTCACTAGCCATCTCTGGCAGGTCAGGTGGCCTATCCTTTAATATGCTAAGCCACCCAGCAATTACAGCAAGTGACACCGGGCAGAGGTAGCTCATAGTGGTTAGTTACTTCCTGTTCTGACCGGGTGGGGACCCAGAGTACCCACACACCCTCCATCTCTGACTCTGCTCTCTTCTCTGACTACCCTAAGTCTGCCTGCTTCTGTGGCTGGGCTGTGAACCTGCAGAAGAAAGGATCATATTAAAGAACCCACTTTACACAGAAGCCAGCCCCACCTTTGCCTTTACATAGAAGTCCACTGGCATACAAAATCATACCCACTCTTCCCCGAGGGGAGATGGGGCCCTTCTGAAAGCCAGTTTTGCCATCTTATTGTGGAAGGAAGTAGCTTTTGACAATACAGAAATGAACTCCGTCTTCAGAAGCCAATACCAATGCCAAGACCCCCACTTCATGTAAACACACAGGACAGAGCGGCCTTTTCAGACATCGTTGGAAATTCTATCTTAACCCAAACCCAAGATTCAGTTAGTGATATATGCTTAATGATATTCAAGTCAGCACCTCAAACAGCAGTTTTAAAAATTAAACATTCAAACACAAACCAATCCAGACGCTGAGGAGCAACGGTAGGAACATGTGAAAAGGCTTTGTTTTCCATGACTAAACTCTTCTGTTTGCATGAGAGTAGAAAACTTTGTACGTACAGCGAGAACACTGACATCGAAACAGACAAGTCTCGGGTCTGAGCCAAGATGTCTCAGGCACAATGTCAGTGTCTCGACACGGTTGATTCTGTACACCTTGCAAAGTTTCTTGTTGTGTCCTCAGGACCCTGATGACATCACACAGGGCCACCAACACCCGGACTCACCTGATTGATTGTGAGCTGATGCTGGACTGTCAGCTATTCCCCTGTGTGGTCGCTACATTTCTCAGGACTCCCACGTTCTGTTACATGGCCCCATGGAGTGTCCCAACCTACAGTTTAAGATGAACTGTGGCTGTCACAGCAGGACTTGCTCCTTCTTCCTATCTCAGCAGGCCAGAGCCAGAAGGGCTGGCGAGATGCCTGAGAGGAGCCTTCCTGCTTCTTGAAGCTACTAGTGGCTCTGGGCGTTCCAGAGCTGGAACTACACCAGTAGCTACACCAGTCTGCCTCCCTGGTCACCACATGCTCATTTTTTGCAGGTCTCCTTCCTCATAAGAACATCAGCCATACGGTCTCAGGGTTCACCGCAATGACCTCATCTTAAACATATCATTCCTCTAAAGAGCCAGTCCCCACATAAGGGCACGTTTGCAGACATTGGGGATGCCTTCAACACATCTTTCCAGGGACACCAAGCAGCCATCTGTGAAGGAAAAGCCTGCCACTTGGGGCACTTTGACTACTACTCCTGTGTCAGGAATGAGCCTTTGTAATCCTTTTCCGTCAGGAGACAGGTGCTCCACCTATGCCTTTATTCCCAGCTGCCTGATTTCAGAGGGGAAGTAATTATTCCCATGAAATACACACTCACATACATACATAGATACACACAGACACAGAGACACACAGAGACACACACACACAGAGACACACACACACAGAGACACACACAGACACACACACAGACACATACATAGGCACACACACTCATAGACACACACATACACAGACACATACACAGACATACACAAACACATACATATACACAGATACACACACAGACACACACAAACAAACACACAGAGAGACACAGAGACACACACACACAGAGACACATGCACAGACACACATACACAGACACATACACAGTCATATACAAACACATACATATACACAGACACACACACACAGACACACACACACATGCACACGCACACACAAGCACACACAGGAGGACCATTCAAGCCACCAAAGCTTGCAGAGCATAAGCTCCCAGAGAACCTAGCAGGACTTGTGTTTGTGGTCTGCTGTTCTGGTTTTCTATCTTCTAATACTTTCTGTCGGCTGCTCCCCAAGGGCTGGCTCCTCTGTGGTTCCCTTACTCAAAGTCTTCAGATGTTGGATTTAATCTTGCTTTGGTATTCACGGGGAACATGCTCAGAGTTTGGCTTGGTTTTGTTTGTGCAAAGGACAGAGGAAATTAACTCATATAAACCACAGCATGTCTCTCATTAAACATTCCCTCTGTACCTGCCCCAGAGGCCGCTGGCTTCTGTGTTTTTGAAACAATAACCAAAACACAATAAGTCGTCACTAGAGCTTCATCTCCTGGACAGATGGCTTAGCATCACTCAGAGCAAGAACAATAGAGCAAGGATTCTTTTCTTCCACGCCAAAGCTCGCTGTCTTTGTGTTTAATTAACTATTCTGCTTTTAGTCCGTAAATCAGGCAGCAAATTCTATGGTTCTTAATGTGAATCAGAAAGACCTGAGGCAGGGGTGGGAGCAGAGGGGTAGTGGGGTGGGGTGTGAGGGAGCAGCTAGTGCTTCCGATTGCACTAAGCAGTTCTCCTTGCTCTAGGGTTTAATGGAAGGAGCAGAGGTGAGGGACCAGGAGAACTGACCCCTTGCCCTTTCATCACTGCTAACCTTGGGGGAGTGTCGTTGCCTGCCTGGGTCTCTCTCCTCTCTCCTTTGCAAAACAGAGACCATGTCACCTGCTCACTGCTTAATTCACAGATCAGTTGAGCAAAGGCAGCAAAGAAATTAATGGAAAACCACTTTGGAAAAGATAAGACATTCCCCAGATGAGGGTGTTAGCCCATCCCATATGTCTCCCCAAAACTCATTATCTGTGAGTCAAGGAGACAGGGCCAGACATCACTCTGGATGACCACTAAACACTGCCACTCCAGTGTGACCTTCACAGCTTTCCTCTAAACAGGGCTCAGTGGTGCATACCTAGCATCGCAGCACTCAGGAAGTGAGGCAGAAGGATCACAAGTTCAGGACCACCCTCAGCTACATACCAAGCCTAAGGCCAGCCTGGAAAAAAAAAAAGAAAGGAAGGAAGGAAGGAAGGGAGGGAGGGAGGGAGGAAAAAAGAAAAAAGAAAAAGAAACTTTTTTCTCAAAGACCAAAAAGCTCTGCAGAGCCCTGCTCAGTGTGTGTCCCTCACAGTTACTATCCTTACCAAAGAAAACACCTCTCCACTGGCATCATTGACCCTTCTTCTAAATGCCCCAATCCTCCCAATGGAGTTAGGTTAAGTGGGAGCTAGTGAGAGGTGCCAAGATGGCTGATAGTAAGACCAGGCCACATGGTGGAAAATATAGTGACTAAAACACACACATACACACACACACACACACATACACACACACACATGTACAAATGCACACTCACATACACACTCACACATATACATACTCACACACATACTTACACACATACACTCACATACACACTCACACACTCATACACACATTCACACATATACACACTCACACTCACATACACCCACACAATACACTCACATGCACACACTCATATACACTCACATACACACTCACATACACACACTCACACACACATACACATAGACACACATGTACACTCTCACACATAATCACATACACACATGTATACATCCACACACACTCAGTCTCTCTCTCTCTCTCTCTCTCTCTCTCTCTCTCTCTCTCTCTCACACACACACACACACACACACACACACACACACCAGTCTTGGGATTCCCACTGAGATGCATCTGAGGGTCTGACTCACTCACTCACATCAGAGTCACTGTGTTTTCTAACCCAGGCTCCACCTGTCTCAACATCATCCGATGCACCTGTTCAGAGACTAGAGCGAGGAGACAGCCTAGTTCTCCATGGAGAGAAAGCCATGGTCTTTCCCACAGAGGCCTGTGGTGTTTAAGAGGAATGGGGAGCGGGCAGAAGATGAAGTGGGTTGGAGATGTAAAAGCCTGACCACCATCTCAGGCCCAGGCCAGGAGCTGTCTCCTCCCCACAGTGTCTGACCCCTCAGACCCAGCCAATCGCTCACTCTGAGGCTGAGGTGAGACCAGCTAGAGGACGTTGGCTTTCCCCAAGCGCTAACACAGCCGCCGATTCCCAGCAGAGCTGGCCCTGCCCTGCATTTCCACTCTCCTCACAGCAGATGCTGGGTAACCCAGTCTCTTCCCACACAGACATCTCCTGCTGCCTTTCTGCAGCCCACGCTAGACTAGTATGCAACCTGGTTCAGGCTCAAGACAAGAACGGGCTCAAACTGACCTAAGCAGAAAGAGAAGCTGATGGCCTCTGTGGTTGACTACCCACCACCCAGAACTCAGGACCTCCCATCTTGCTTCTCTACTCCCCTCCCTTCCCTTTTCTTCCCCTCCCTGCCTTTCTCTCCCTTCCCTCCCTTCTCCTCTCCTATCCTCCCTTCTCTCCCCTCCTTTCCCCACCCTTCCTCTCCCCTCCTTTCCCCTCCCATCCCTTCCCCTCCTCTCTCCTCCCTTCCCCTCCCCTCCCTTTCCTTCTCCCCCTTCCTCTCTCCTCCCCTCCCCTTCCTCCCGCTCTCCTCCCCTCTCTTCTCTTTCCCATCCTCCCTTCCCCTCCCTTCCTCTCCTCTCCTCTCTTCCCTCCCCTCCCTTACTTTCCCCTCCATTCTCCCCCCTCCTTCCCCCTCCCCTGCCTTCCCATCTCCTACCCTCCCTTCCCCTCCTCTGCCTTCCCCTCTCTTACCTTGCCTTCCCTCCCCTATCTTCCCCTCCCCTCCTCTGCCACCACTCCCTCCCACTTTACTCCCAGGTATACCCCACTTCATGGCACCACAAAGGCTGCCGTCAACTCCAGGCTTCCATGTTCAAACCTCCAGAAAGAGAGGCTCTTCAGCCAATCATTTTCCTAGAAACCCTGGACCTGCCTTTGGCTGACAGAACAGAACAATTGTCCGTCCTTGAGCCCAATAGGGCCAGGAGGACCCTGTGATGGTCGGGTTAGCCCAACCACATGCATGCCTGACATGGCAGTGGTTGACTCCACACAGAGCATGCGTGACCCCAGAGATCGCTGTGGTACGAGGAAGAGCAAGGAGAAAAGTGCTGCCTTCAAGCGCCAGTTCTAAAACCTCAGGGAAACATCAGGCGAGTAGAGATAACTTTGTTGCTCAACGATAATGAAAAATGCGCTTTTTACTCTTACACATAATTCTCCAGAGAGATAAATCAGACTCCAAACGGAGAATTTTAGAGACTCTGGTAATCCTATCACTTAAACAGTAAAGCAAGCACTCTGGCATGGCTGGACAGTTAGCCAAATCGGTCATGGAGTCTCTTCCTCCTCGTGTGATCTTGCTTACAGTCTTCACAGTGATTGCTGTGGGGACAGTGTGTGGACACGACCTCAAAGGGAGCGGCAGAAGCAGTAGGTTAAAAGGTCCAAACTCACTTCCGGGTTTGAAAACATCCCCAATCCTGGGCTTGAAATCTCACCAATCCCTGGGCTCTGCCCAAGCTTAGGACTTGAAGTCCCACCAATCCCCAGCCTGGAAAGCTCCGCCCTGGAAAGCTCCGCCCCATAAAGCCCCGCCCTGTAAAGTTCTGCCCTCTAAGAAACAAGCCACACAGCCTGCCACTCGCTCTATTCTCTGCTGCCTCTCAGTGTTGCAGAGGCAGGCACCCTTTTGTGCCTTCCCCAGTAGGCCTCTTATGTGAGGTTTGTTGTGCCCGCGACCTTGTGGTGTTCCATGGCTCCCAACTGCCAGGGTGCCTTTCTCTTCAGAGCTGCACCACTTTCAGACACAGCCCAGAGAGAGAGAGAGCAGCGGAAGCAGAGAGCTAATGTTCTACCCGTGCTGTGCTGACACTTGCTCTGCAAGATTCCAATCTCCAGGCAAAGGTGTGTGTGTGAGAGAGAGAGAGAGAGAGAGAGAGAGAGAGAGAGAGAGAGAGAGAGAGAGAGAGGAGGTCGGGAGAGAAACATGAAAAGGTCTCAAAAAACCAAAAGGGGGTACAAACAGAACCCAAACACTATGTGCACCCACTGTAGTGGCCCTCCCTTGGCCTGGCAGGTTGCTAGGAGGTTCCAGCAGGTTCTGCCCACACCCTGTGTTCTCTGCAGGAAGAAAAGCTCAACTCAGCACAGAAAGTTCTTGGAATACAGGGATTAGATGCAGAATAATGACGGGTGCTGTGGTTTGCACGGGGTTATTCAAAAGGCCGAAACTTAATCAACCATGGCATTCAGAGGTAGGGGGTCCCCGGGAGGCAATTAGGGCTAAATAAAGACCTATGGTCTAATTCCGAAGAGGGAAGGACGGACCAAAAAGGTGCACACACGTATGAACACACACACACACACACACACACACACACACACACTCACACATCCTGTCTCAGCATGGAGGCCCTGTGCTGCCTCAGGACTCTGCACGCAGGATGGCTGTCACTAGACAATACAGCCAGCCCCTTGACCTTGAACTCCAGAAACTGGGGCTCAAATAATCCTCTTTTCATTAACCTTTCTAAACAGGGCATGGTGGCACACACCTTTAATGCCAGCAGTCAGGAGGCAGAGGCAGGCAGAGCTCTGCAAATTCAAGACTTGCCTGGTGCACATAGTGAGTTTCAGCCCAGTTAGAGTCATAGAGTGTGATTTTTTTTTCTCAAAATAACAAACAACACAAACAAGACAAAATGCCCTGGCCATCTGTGGAATTGTCTCAGTAACCACAGAAAACAAAGTGCTGGACCATGAGCAGACAGGTGAAGCTCTACCTCACATGCACCCACCAGAGCCCAGGTTAAAGGGAAAGGGAATCTGAGCATGGCTGGGTGTTTGTGACCCCAGCGCTGAGGCAGAGACAAGCTCAGCAGCCAGCGTAGTCTGCTTGGTGAGTCCAGGCCAGGGAGAGACTCTGTCTCAAAACAAACAGTGACAAACGCAAGGTGGATGGTATACACACACACACACTCATATACACTCACACACACACATTCACACACATGCACACCTACATACACTCTCGTACACTCACATACACACTCACAACACACTACTTCACACATACTAACACACACAGAGACTCTCTCACATTCACACACTCATACACAAATTCACATTCACACACTCACACATGAACATTCACACATACACGCTCACACACATATACACACATACACACACTCACATACTCATACACACATATGCACATGCACACACAGTCACAACACACACAGAAGCTCACACAGACACAGCACACTCATTCACACACACTCACACATACACTCACAACACATACTCATACACAGTCACACAAACATGCTCTCAACACACACACATGCACACACATGAGAAGGGCAGAGAAATCTGGTGAATGAAAGTCGATTAAAGAGAGCAGGAAGGACAGAAGGTTCCTGCAGCGTCCCTGGCCACACTTGGCATCTGAAGAGTGAGGCAGTCACGGGGCTGGTGGACCTGGCTACAGAGGGACACTGCTTTCAGCTTCCACTCAAGCCACAGCCTCCGTCTCTCACCTTCAACACTGGCAGCTCGGCACTTTTGGAGATACTGTCGTGTTCCTGCTGGAGACATAATAGCAGCTATCAGCTCAGCGCAGTGGCATCATGGGTGCCTTACAAGGCCAGCTGGTTGAGCGTGCTGTGAGCCTACAGTGACCGTAGATGCAGCCCTTCAGGGTGTGTTGGCTCCAGACGATGACAGGAACTTCTGCATCGTCTTGTAGTCTCAGAGGAGACTCCACACAGGAAACGCTAAGTAGCTACCATGGCCCAAAGTAGAAACGAGGGCAGGCTGACCGCGGGCGCAGGACTTCCTGTGGCAGAGAAACAGCTCTAGCTAGAAACACCTCTAGCGCCCATGGGAGAAAGTGAGAAGTTCAAAGCACGAAGCAGAGGTCTCTCTGACCACCCTCTGTAGTGTTAAGAGGACGCTGTCGAGGGAGACAGGCAAGGATCTCAGTTGATCAGGGTCTGGGTGCAGATCTGTGCCCTGAGTTCTGGAACCTGCCTCTTTCCTGGCAGAGCCTGTGGTGAGGTTGCCTGCATCACCTGTCACTGCCAGGAGGACGGGATCTCAGTCGCAGATGTGGGAGGTTTTTTTTTCTTAAAAAGATTTATTTTAATTGCATTTGTGTGTCTGTGTGTGTGTGTGAGTGTCTGTGTGTCTCTGTGTGTGTCTGTCTGTGTGCATGTGTGTGTGCATGTATGTGTGTGCATGTGTGTGTGTGACTATGTGTCCCTGTGTCTGTGAGTGTCTATATGTCTGTGTGTGTCTGTGTCTCTGTGTATGTCTCTGTGAGTGTGTCTCTGTGCATGTCTGTGTGTAAGTGTGTATGTGAGTGTTTCTGTGTGTGCATTGTGTCTGTCTGTGTCTGTGTGTGCATTGTGTTTATCTGTGTGTGTCTGTGTGTGTCTGTGTGTGTTTGTGTGTGTGTGTGTGTGTGTGTGTGTGTGCATGTCTATGTGTGTATCTGCCATGAGTGTTAGTGCACTGGAACCCCAAGTGAGCTTTCCCTCTGGATTCCACCTTCCTGGATGGATTCCTGGAGGCAGAGCTGTCTGAGCTGGATCCTGCCCATTGTTGCCTTTGCCCATTGCAGCTCCTGGTTCCCATGGAATCATTTGACAGGGGATCAGGGCGCAGCTTGGGACCCCAGGATTGTTCTAGGCTGTGTGTGCGGGAGGGTGGCCATCCCTCAGCCTCAGGACCCTGCTTCCAGCCACTCAGTTCCCATGCAGCATGGCTTCTGCTGTGTGCTATGAGGGATTCATGCTTCAAAGGCCCCATCAAAGCAGAGCTGAGAAGAGTGATTTTCCAGGAGAGGGTCAGACCTAGCTGAGGTCCCAGAGACCCCCACCCCTCCTTTGTTTCTGTTGCTGTAGCAACAGGTAAAGACTGCACCTGCTTTGCATTAGTCCCCAAGAGTCAACACTAAAAGCCAGGATGTCCTTGCTTCTGAAGGACTCAGAAGCCTCCTGTTAGAGAGCCTGCTCGCTGGTGTTGAGGACAACTGTGGCTGTTCCTGTCATGGCTGGAGCAGGAGGTCTCATGCCCTTAGCCTGTAAGACACACAGGAGGACAGACATACTGCTTGTCTGCCATGAGATACCCAAGGAGGAGGAAGGCAGCTGCAGCTGCTGCCTCAGTGTGGCTAAATTTGACCCCAGGGCAACCTGTCCAGTGTGATGGGCACAAGCCACACCTGGCTCTGGGTCTCTGCTGTGCTGGCTGCCATGCACCTGACTCCCCAGCTGGCTTTACCACACCTGACTCCCCAGCTGGCATTACCACACTTGACTCCCCAGCTGGCTTTACCACACCTGACTCCAGTGTCCAGTGCTCACTGGGTTTTGAACACTGTGCAGAAAAGAAAGTGATAAGTCTGGGCAATGGAGAAGACGAGGTCTGTAAAGCCTTGCCTTGAAAGTGTGGGGAGCTGAGTCAGATCTCCAGCACCAGTGCAAAAGAAGAGCCAGGTATGGTAAAGCCAGCTGGGGAGTCAGCTGTGGTAAAGCCAGCTGGGGAGTCAGCTGTGGTAAAGCCAGCTGGGGAGTAAGGTGTGGTAATGCCAACTGGGGAGTCAGCTGTGGTAATGCCAGCTGGGGAGTCAGCTGTGGTAAAGCCAGCTGTGGAGTAAGGTGTGGTAAAGCCAGCTGGGGAGTCAGCTGTGGTAAAGCCAGTTGGGGAGTCAGCTGTGGTAAAGCCAGCTGTGGAGTCAGGTGTGGTAATGCCAACTGGGGAGTCAGCTGTTGTAAAGCCAGCTGTGGAGTAAGGTGTGGTAAAGCCAGCTGGGGAGTCAGCTGTGGTAATGCCAGCTGGGGAGTCAGCTGTAGTAATGCCAGCTGGGGAGTCAAGTGTGGTAATGCCAGCTGGAGAGTCAGCTGTGGCAACGGCCTATACTGGGAGGTAGAAACAGTAGATCTCCAGGACTGGATGGTCAGCTTCAAGTCAACAAGAGGCTCCATTTGAAAATTACAGGGCAGATAGTGCCTGCTGAGGAATGACACCTGACCTTGTCCTCTGGCTTCCACACATGTCCACTTACTTACAAGCACACTTACCAGCACACATGTGTGATGCACACAGACAGGTGCATACACACAGATTTGGGGGAAAATTCTGTATTGATTTTATGCCAAAATGTTAAAAATTTGAAGCATTCGGGTAAATACAATATAATGCAAGGAATATAAAATTCAGTTTTACCTTTTATTTTGTTATTTTTTTCTTAATCTTTTATAATGATCACTTGTGGGGCACCGGGTATGGGGAAATAAAGAGGGTGGGAGAGACCTGAGCCCTGCTAGAACTTGGAGAGAGGGGGGTGCAGATGAGGGAGACTGCTGCGAGTTTTCCACGTCACTTGAGTGGGAGTCTGGCTGTGGGAAGCTACGGAACCCCAGTCTGAGGGTGGAGAGGGAGCAGTCCAAGCTCCCTGGGCCTCACAGAGTCCAGGAATGACAGGTTCTAGCTCTTGGGCATCTCAGGACATTGCTGGACACCACAGAAGAGCTGAGAACAGGTGGAGGCCCTGGGGTGGCAGTGGCCCCGGGAGGAAAGGAAAAAGGGGGTTGGGGAAGGTGCTGGGTGGTTCCCACATGGGCAAGAGTCCTTGGTCCAGTCTGGTGGCTGGAAATGCTTGGAGGCCTTTCTGCGGGGGATTAGATATGGCTCTTTAGGGGAAGGCCTATTCAATTGTTCTAGCATGGCAGGTCTTGATGAGCAGAAATGGTCCATGGTTTTAGAGCTTTATTGTAGAAAAAGAGAGAGAGAGAGAGAGAGAGAGAGAGAGAGAGAGAGAGAGAGAGAGAGAGAGAGAGAGTAGAGAAGTAGAGGCCCGCCATGGCCACGTGGAAAGAGAGAAGAAGGAGAGTGAGAAGTGAGAATAAGAGAACAAGAGCTTAAGAGAAACGAGAGAGAAGAGTGTCCAAGGAACCCCTTTTGTAGTGGGTTGGGCTACCTTTGTGTTGCAGGGTAACTGTGGGGAGGAGCATGCCTGGCTATTGCCAGGTAACTGTGGGGGTGGAGTCTGGGCAGCTTACATGACTGATGACCACAGAATTATGGAGATGGGTCCTCGTGTCAGGAGCTTATGTCTGGGAGAATGGCAAACGGGCTTTTCATCCCTTACAGATTAATCTGCTGGGTCTCCGGGGTTTGAACCTAGTTCCACCAGAAAACAGGCTGTGTTTCACAGTCCCACAATCACTAGAAACACTGAATCGCCTGTGTGTCCCATGTGATATTTCAATGACAGAGATGAACATTTTTGAGAATTCAGGCTTTCAAGGACTGTGGAACAGGTATGGGGAGGCCTCATGCAGTCAGGGGGTCCGGAGCCTGCCTTCCCATCCCTCTGAGAGCATGACAGTGTGGGCGGCTGGCACGGTGCCACAGAGTATGTCTCAGTACACAGATCACAGCCATACCAGGCATGTTCTCATTACAACAGGGACCACACTGCTCCTGCCTTATCAGAAAGCAACCAGCTTACCGTGTAGGTCCAAAGAGAGAGCCAGGGCTGTGAGCCCAAGCAGCCTGGCTCCACGCCCAGCATCCGAATCTCCACCTTGAGAAGAGATGCAGATGTGCTGAGTTCCCATCAGAGCTTCACTGCGTGGCACTGGGAATGTGACAGTCGCCGTTTCCTCTTGGGACATTCCTGTAGAATGTTGGAACAGCCTCTCTGTGCCTTTGGGGACTGAAGGGAGGGAGACATGATATTAAGAATCAACCCCTGGATTTCCTTCACGGGTCAATTCTTCTCTCTGCAGAGGGCAATTAAAGACTGTATTGCATTTGCTTTCCTCCTTATGCCGCTTCTGACCATGTTTGCCCTGAGTGCCCGCATGGTCTGCAGGCTATGGGTCATATGGCTTGGCAGCACAGGATCCAGAGGCAGAGGCAGAGGCAGAGGCAGAGGCAGAGGCAGAGGCAGAGGCAGAGGCAGAGGCAGAGGCAGAGGCAGAGGCAGAGGCAGAGGCAGNCAGAGGCAGAGGCAGAGGCAGAGGCAGAGGCAGAGGCAGAGGCAGAGGCAGAGGCAGAGGCAGAGGCAGAGGCAGAGGCAGAGGCAGAGTCCTGGTCATGGAAGTCACTAACCATGAAAACCCGAGGCAGCCACAGGTTCCTCTAGATGTAGAGGCCACTGTGTGGAAACTTGTGAGCCAGAGAGCTCGGACAGTGGTACAGGAGCTGGATGAGGCGAGGTGAGGTGACTCAGTTAGTGAGATGGGAAGAGGGGCAGAGCCCACTCTGCCTTCCTTTCTGGAACTGTGTTGGATCACAGGCAGCATGCATGGGTGAGGCACAAGTAGAAGCCCAGACCCCTTCCCTAAATCTTGGCTTTGACCCTTCAACAGCCTTGGACTCTTCCCAGTCAGACCCACTGTGCCTCTGAAAGGGTCTGCAAAGGACAAACCAGAGAAGACCTTTGACACTGATACTTGCATGCCAATGGGAAGGCATAACATGGACCAGCATCTAAGGAGGCAGGTTCACTATCACTGAGGCAAGGCCAGCGAGGAGAACATCGGAAGCCCTGGTGATCTACAGGAGCCCAGAGGACTCTAGGCTGAGGCCGTGTGCCTGGCTTACGTCACTGATGCAGTCAGCTGTCACTCAATACAGAAACCCCACGGGCAGCCTGTGTTGTACAGTTCCTTCCTCTGTG
Organism: Mus pahari; assembly: GCF_900095145.1. Classification (NCBI taxonomy): domain Eukaryota; kingdom Metazoa; phylum Chordata; class Mammalia; order Rodentia; family Muridae; genus Mus; species Mus pahari. The sequence goes on along the minus strand of NC_034595.1, from coordinate 103,815,637 downwards.
TGTGTGTGTGTGTGTGTGTGTGTGTGTGTGTGTGTGTGTGTATGACTGTGTGTGAGTATGTGTATAAGTGTGTTGTGACTGTGTGCTCTGTGTCTTGTGAGTGTGTATATCAGTGTGTTGTGACTGTGAGTGTGAGTGTGTGTGAGTGTGTGTGAGTGTGTTGTGTCTGTGAGTGCATGTTCTGTGTCTTGTGAGTGTGTTGTATGTGTGTGTGTGAGTGTAAGTATGTTATGAGTGTGTATGTGCATGTATAAGTGTATGTGTGCGTGTGTGTATGAGTGTATATGTGAGTATGTGTGTGAATGTGTATGTGTGTGACTGCATGTGTGTGAGAGTGTTTGTGTTGTGTGTATATGAATGTGTGAGTGTGAGTATGTGTGTGAGCATTCATGTTTTTGCAAATGAGAAACAAACCCTAACAACTGGGTGCAAACAATCAAGAAAATGATGGTGGTGCTGGTGATTATGGTGATGATGATGATGATGATGGTGATGATGATGATGATAATGGTGGTGGTGATGGTGATCATTGTGATGAGAATGATGGTGGTGATGTTGGTACCATTAAGTAGTGATGGTGGTAGTTGTGATGTTGTTGTTGGTCGTGATGATGATGATGATGATGGTGGTGGTGATGATGATGGTGGTGGTAGTTGTGATGTTGTTGTTGGTGGTGGTGATGATGGTGGTGGTGGTGGTGGTGTCAACCACAGTAATAGCAAGGATGATTCTGATGATCATAAGGAAGAGGAGGATGACAGTGATTCTAACTATGGCAATGCCAGTGGTGACAGTGACAGCCACTCTAATGGCGACGATGGTGACTCAGTGACGATGAGAGTGATGGTGTCAGAGGTGTGCCAGCAGCGATGGCAGCAGCAGTTGTGATACAGTGGTAGCTAACGTCTGTCTCTTTGTTGCCTGCTACTGACCTCTCCCCGTGCAGTCTGCAGCCGCCCGAGAGACAGACTGACTTGCGTCACCTCACTTTGCTTTCATCAAAGTATCTAGAAAAGAGTTCTAGATGCTGGATGAGAGTGAGCAGCCCTGGTGTCCTTCTGAGAACTCTGGCAGAGCTGGGAACTCTGCCCTGAGGGCAGCAGCAGCAGACTCCTGCAAGCTGCAGCTAGCCGAGCCAGGCTTCTTAAATGCTGGTACAGGGACGGGGAGGGGGAGGAGATCGAGCCCTCCACCATGCAGACGCAAGGGACAGGACCTCCAGCCTCCCTAGAAAGGACTTGCCTCTGAGAACATTTGGGTCAATCCCTCCTGCCCCAGTAGCTGTAGTCATCAGCACCTGTTACCAACAAGGATGAGCTTCTGAGGAGGCTCCCATGAGGAACCGTCGTGGCGCGGCTGTTGCGTTGAACGCTGCCACACACCTGTCTGCGACACCCTGCTTACTTAGAACTAGAAGGCAAAACCATCAGTGTGGCCTGTGTTCCATGCAGACTCTCTGTGTGCACACGAGTGTGTGTACCCCTTGGAGGCTGGCCCTATTCGCCACACCCCTGGGTAGGTGTGAGCATTTCAGTGCAGCCCACAAAGGCTGTGCTCAAAAGTAATGCCCGCTGCAGTCAGGAGGCAGACTGTAATCACATCACATCACACAAACCGGCATCCCGAGTCAGTAGGCTCATCGCTAGAAACGGCTCTCCTGCCCTAGCCTGTCTCGTAGCTGCCTTCGTCTGTCTAAGCTCCTCTCCATAGCTGTGAAATTCTACTCCCCTCTTACCAGGCCCATCAGTGTTACAGATGAACACTTCTGTAGCTAGCAGTGCAGGAATCAGCAGGCATACTGAAGGCGGGTACGTGTTCCTCACACCCGAAGCCGGTGCCCCCAGACCCCTCCATGTCTTGAGTCTTAATAAGCTAAGGCTCTGTCTGGCTTCAGCCTGGGAAAGGAGGAAGTGAGGGGGTGGAGAGAGACACACAGTGCTCACCCTCGGTAGGGAAACTATGCATGTGCATGTATATGAGCACATGTGTGTGTGTGTGTGTACGTCTCTGTGTGTGTCTGTGTGTGAGCATGTGTGTGCGCATGTGTTTATGTGTGCATGTGTGCGTGTATGTCTGTGTGTGTCTGTGTGTGTCTGTGTGTCTATGTGAGAGCATGTGTGCATATGTGTGTGTGTATGTGTGTGTGTGTGTGTGTGTGTGTGTGTGTGTGTGTGTGAATGGTTGGGTTCCAGGACCAAGGCGATGCTGAAATGGAGACACCCCTTCACTGTCACCCCACAGTGAGCCCCTCAGGGGTCAGCCCTCCTTCTCCTTCCTGCTCTCACAGCCCTCCTGAGCCCATCTTCCCTCTGGCTTAAATCTTCTATGACTCAGAAGATGTGACATAGACGTTGTGACAAGACGTTGCTGTTGTTAGTTCCAGCCACACCTCACCCCTGCCCCCTGATTCTGCCTCCTTCTCTGCTTCTCCCTGGTGCAGTCTTGGATTCCCTGTCCCCAGGCAGGCTGTCCTGTGGTCATCTTGACGAATCCACCCAACTTCCAAGCTGTTGGAGAAGACTGGCTGCCCTCCCCCCCCCCCCAAAAAAAAAAAAACCATTGTTACGAGAGGCGATCCCAATTCACACAGTCCGGAAGAGATGGGATCATGGCGCCTAGAAGACCTGTCCATTACATCCAGGCCCGTGTGTGTGTTTATGTGTGTGTTTAAGCGTGTATACACGCATGCCCGCTTGCGGAGGCCAGAGGTCAGCATCCGTGCCCCTCCCACGGACGCTGTCCACCTTGCTTTGCAGAGCAGGCCTTTTGCTTGCCTGGAACTCACCATTCAGGCTGAGCTGTGTGGGAGCAAACTCCAGGGACCTACCTCCCGGCACTGGGGCTATGAGCACGTGCTACCACGCCCAGCTTCTTGCGTAGACTCGGAGCCCTGTGCTTAGGCTCCCAGGCCCACACAGTAAGCACTGTACAGACCGAGCTGGTCCCTCCTGCCTGCTAGTTAAGGTCTGGAAATGAGGTCCTGCAGCCCCAGGGAGGCCCAAACGCAATACAATCATCAGGATGGGAAGAAAGCCAGCAGAGATGTGTTTGACACAGCAGACAGGAGAAGGTGACATGAAGACAGGGTAGAGACAAGAAGGAGTGGCCCCATGCCAAGGCTCACTAAAGCTTAAAGAAGCTGGGCAAGGCAGGAATGGTCCTCCTTCAACAGCCTCGTAGAGGGAGTTTGACCTCGATGCTGCCTAGATGCCATGTTCCTGGCCTCTAGAACTATAATGATATATATCTCTGTCATCGAAAGCCACCCAGTTTGTGGTCAACTGTTACACAAAAACACCCCATCTAGGCTCAGGTGTGTGTGTGTGTGTGTCAGCTCCACCATACGTCAGTGTCATCAAGCTGATATCATTGTCTCTAGACTGTGAGATCCCTGGCTGAGGTCTACAGGTCACTTCTGGGTGACTTTCCTGGCCCTGGGCCAAGGACTCACTGAGGCCATGACACATACCAGTGATGTGGACAGGAACAAGGACAGCATGCAGCTGTCAGGGCTGCCCACCGGGCTCCCACATCCCCTCTCCTCCCGTGCAGGAGCTGGGGGTTGGAGTTACGGACTAGAATTAGGCTTTGCTCGGTAGCTCTCAAGGGTGCAACCTGTCCGCTGTCACTACCATGAGGAGCTTCCCACACAACCACTCTGGAAGGACAGACACATCAGCTTCCTGTCAGCACCTTCCCACCCCACCACTCCCTCAGGAGAGTCCCCAAACCTCTGGAGGACAGTCAAGCTCCATTCTGGAAGCCCATAGGCCCTATGGCACCAGCTACATATAGAAAGAGCGATACTCACAAATATTGTTCAAGCATCATTCAGGTGCAAGGGGCTGAGTGAGGTGCAGGGCATCGAGTGAATCGGGGGCACGGACACCATGCCTTTGGGCGGCTCTCCATCCCAGCTCCATCTCCTGCCAGGAGAAAGAGCCTTGCCATGATTTCTGACTGTAGGGCTTACCCAGGGGTCTCAGCCTAGCTACAGAGGCTTCAGCTGGATCCCTGGTGCCAGCTGCACTATCATCTCATTTGCTGGCTGGTCGATTTCTATTATGCTTCTTTCTGCTCCGATCCCCACCAGAAGTCCCTGATGCTGGGAAGACGCTGGCTGCCAACAAATCCCACCCTTCCCCACCAGGAAGTTTCAGCAGCCGCCGCATCTCTCCATAGTGTGGATCACAAGCTCTGTATGCTTTGCCGTAGCCAGATCAAGGGGTGCTGAGACCCTCAACACACATACACGCTACGTGAGGGCTGGTCTGCTGGGCTATGCAGCAGGCAGAGACCCGAGAGAATGACCGTGCCCTCGGATGCCTGCAGCACGGACAGAGAGCAGCTCCAAGCCTCTGGTGGCTCATGTCAGAATCAGGGGAAGCTAAGAGTGATCTGAAGAAGGTCTAAAGTTGGATTCAGCATTGCAAGGTGGCTGAGATCCGGGGAGGGAGAGAAGGTAGGAAGGATACCTTAACACCAGAAAGGATGGAGTCCACAGAGGCAGGGACAGACAGACAAGAGGCCAAGGCATGCACCCCTAGAAAATAGACTAGGATCAAGGCTTGGAGGAGTAGCCCTGACACCCCAATTCTCAGGCTAGCCTGCTACCTGCCGCCTCCCCAGGTTGCCAAGGGTTTCTGCAACAGTTTCTCTATACAGATGAGGGTAGATGTGGATCCAGAGGATCATGGGAAGGGCCTGCGCACGGAGACTGTATCTGAATGTCACTTCAGAGCATCTGGAAGAGGCAGCTGTGATGAGCAGTGCTTAAAGATGGGAGCTGAGTCTTGAGACTTCTTCCTGTGGGGATGTGAGCAAGGGTGGGTTAAAGATGCTTCAAAAGGATGTGGAGAGTGGGAAGGTGCGGGGAGAGGAGTACTGTGGTCAGGTCAGAGCACTGGGGAAGGATAGGATAGGGGATGTGGAGAAGAGGGGAGATTGGGACAGAGGCTCTTGGAACCTGAAGAGCTTGAATCTGATTGGTCAACTTCAAGGACACAGCATGGGAGGCCTGGCATTTGGTTTGCTCCTCTGAGTGGCGATGCTGCAGATGGATCCTGGGCCATGTCTGTGTTAGGTAAAGGCTGTACCACGGAGCTACTACTGTCCCAGCCTTAGAATCAGAACCTGGTCTTGAGGTTGAAAAGCTGTTTGGGCAGGGATTGGAAGATGGAGAAGTCAGGTGGCCGTGAACTGAGCAGGGCTTGTACCTACAGGTCGTGCTGAGATCAGCAGGAGCTCAGAGAACCAGCCAAGGTCCCCTGACTTCTAACTGTCCCATGCATGGCCCTGAGAGCACCCAGGTGAACATGTGCAGTCCCAAGCGGTTAGATTGGTTCCTGTCCTCATTCCTGGGGAATTGCAGACACAGTTCAAGGATGTGTCCATCACTAAAGGGAGGGCACTAAGGGAGTGTGGATTGGGTGGGCCAAGGTGCTTTACAGTCAGGCAGCAGAGTGCAGGCAGGAAGTGGAATTGGCTCTCAGTCCTCAAGGTCCAGGGACTCAGTCCTCCATCAGGTCTTGTCTCCAAAGAAGGGCCACCCTCTGAGAGCCAAGTATCTGAGCACACGACTCTACCAAGACATTTCACACAGCAGTGGCCTTCTGGATTCGCACCAACACGTGAGGTGACTATGGCACTGGAGTGACTGAGACTTAAGTAATGGAGAAATCCATTTTATAGATCGGGTCACCACCACATCCCCACAGAAAAAAATGTGTGGAGAAGACGGTATACTGTGTGACACACTACAGCTTCCACCATGAGATTATGTTTTGTTTTGCTTTTTGTTTTCTTTGGGGGGGTGCAGTACAAGGGTAGAGGGTGAATGTGAAGGGATGGGGAGATGAGTGGGATTGGGGTGCAAGATGTGAAATTCACAAAGAATCCATAACAAAGAAAAAAACAAGAACAAGAAGTCAGAGATGGGTGGGGTTGGTGAACCTCCAGCATCTCAGTGCCTCTGTATGATGCCTTGGTCTCCCTGGTCCTAGAGATGGATGGGGTTGGTGAACCTCCAGCATCTCAGTGCCTCTGTATGATGCCTTGGTCTCCCTGGTCCTAGAGATGGATGGGGTTGGTGAACCTCCAGCATCTCAATGCCTCTGTCTTGATGCCTTGGTCTCCAGTATAAAGCTTCCAACTTTCTCCTTTATTCCAAGATGTCTACCCCACGTTTTCAGTATGTCACTTGACACCCATGCCAAGATCTGGTTAAATCCCTTCTGCATTATGCTCCAGGACACGTCACCACACACATGTGCAGGTCAGAGGACAGCCTGAGTGAGCCGACTCTCTCCTTCTACCGTGTAGGAGTTGAGGGCAGAAGTCGGCATCAGGATCGGCAGCGAGCGCCTTTACCCACTGAGCCATCTCGCCAGACTATGGCACGACTCCTTTCCCTACGATTTTGTTGCTAATTCTGTGTTGCTGTTTGAGAGTTTGCTTTGCAGTATTTCACGCTCCTTTGTTCCAACTCCCAAATAAATTTCCCATTGTTTCAAGGAGTCAATGGCCTTTTAGACATAATTAAACACATTAACCAAGCAGAGGGAGGCACGCAGAACTACCAGCTTTTATCTGTTCTATGCCTTTCTTCCTATAGCTCTGGATGCTACCTGATTCTCCACCCCCAACCCCCATATCTTTTCTGAGCCCTGAGAACACTTTCTTAGCAATTCCTCTAATGTAAGACTGTTGGTACTAAATTATCTCAGCTTTTGTCTCCATAGAAAAAGAACGCAGGATCTTAAATATGCCTCCGTATCTGAAGCCTACTGTCTCTAAATGCATAATTCTGGATTGGCAGGCTTTTGTGCCTTTCGCCCACTTTAAAGATGTCATTATGTTATCTTCTGGGCTTCTACCGTGAGAAATCAACCTCAATTCACACCCATCTCCTGCATTCAGAGTGTCTCTTTGTCTCTCTTGGGATTGGAGATTCCATCTTTATCCCAGAGGCTCACCAGCTTGAATCTAATGGCTGTGAGTGTGGTTTTCTTTTTTCTCTATATTTATTGAGCTTCTCAATCTGTGGGCTAGCGACGCTCACCGATGGTGGAGGGTTCTCCAGCTCTCCCCCTCTCTTCTGATTTCTTCTGCGCCATTTTCCCCTTCCTTCCCCGACTTTAAACTCACAGGCTGTCGACCATTCGATCCTATCTATGGACCCCAAGCCCTTCCTTTAATCTCCTCACAGATCTCTCAGAATTTCACTTTGGATAATTTCTGTAGATCTGTCTTCAGTGTTTTTGAAGTACAGCTGAGTGGAGTCCAGTCTTTCTTAAGCTGTGTAATGAATTCTTTGCTCATTCTGTGCTTTAAATATCCAAGATTTCCATTTACCTTTTTTTTACAGCCTTGGAGCTGCAGAGGAGAAACCCTCCTATCTTTTGGCTGTTTAGGGTGTTTATTTCTGCAAAGGTTTTATTTTGAAACCAATTCAGATTTGCATAAAAGTTGCTGAAAAGGACATGGATTCTTGTTTACTGGTTGTGACTAAGACCATGCATCCAAAATCGGTGGCCGTGTGCTCGCTCTGGATGTGTTCGTCCCCTCCGTGTTTATCTACTGAAGTTCTGAGCGCAAAGCTGATGCTATCAGAAGGTTAAGTCCTCTGGCAAGTGATACAATCGTAAGGGCAGAGCCTTCGTTAAGAGGATTAATGCCCTGAGGAGAGACTCCAAGGCCTGGAGAGATGACCTGATGTTTGGGAGCACATACTGCTCCTGCGGAGAACCCAAGTTCAGTTCCCAGCACCCACATCAGGTGGCTCAGAACCATCTAAAACTGCAGCTCCAGGAGATCTGACACCTTCTTATGGATTCCATGGGCACTGTGCTCGTGTGCACACACACACACACACACACACACACACACACACTTAAAAAGAAAAGGGAGAGGTTCCTCTGCTCGCTCTCTCATGAGGACATAGTGCAATGTTATCTGTAGACCAGGAAATGGGCTTCTGAACACCCATCAAGCCAGAACGCTCCTCCTGAACTGGGAGCTGTGGAGGCATCCTGGCTTGAACTGACAAACTCACAATTGAGCCTTTCACAGGAAGATGTGGCCAGCCCCTTTCCAACACTGAAACCTTACATCATGATGTGTCTCATGCACTTATCAAAAGCAATAAACTAAAACAGAGAAGGCATGGCTAACCACAGGTTACTGAAATGCAGTCATCTTACGAACCTTACCGGGTTTCCCTCTAACACCTTTTCTCTTGTCCAACAGAGGGCAGCTGCTTACAGCTTCCACAGCCTGCCCAAACAGCACCCCACCTGAGGATCGAGTATACAAACACACCCATGCGGTCTTAAGAATGATGGGAATTGTCTAGACCCAGGAGGCATGCCCAACCCCGGGACTTGGGTGCAGAAACTCAACAGTCAAAACCCAAGTTAGCACCCAAGTTCATTGTCCACACTAATGAATATTAAAGATGTGGGTATTCATGTGTGTGTGGAAAGTGGAGATACGCTTTATGAAGAGGCACCAAGGGAAGGTGGTAACGTCTACTGATCTTGGACAGATCTCTGAGCTATCATGGACTGAGACAGAGGACAGCTTGAGTGCTCTATGAATACTCCCCGGGCCCAACAGAAAGATGAGTATGTGATATTCATGCTCTCCATACAAGGGGTCATGGAACCCTTACCCTGTCCATTTCAGCTTGTGCTTGGCTAGTTGTGGCCTTGACTGCCTGCTAGCTGTCACCTGTTTGGCTAGCTGTTGACCTTGACTGTCTGATAGCTGTCAGCTCTTGACCTGGCAGAGTTCTAGTTACTAATTAGACTGAGCCTGTACATCATGGCGGAGAGCTACCCCTATCACAGCCACCAAAATGTATCTGTAGTCATTTTTGGTTGCCTTAAATATAGCTCCTTAACTGCGCCTGGTCTGAGGTGATCATGGGTGGTCTGGAGTAGGTACTCTTGGGTGGGTGGTCTTGGGTGAGTGGCCTGGGATAGATGGTCTGGGGTGGGTGGTCTGGGATAGGTAGTCCTGGGTGGGTGATCAGGGGTAGGTGGTCTGGGGTAGATGATCTGGGGTGGATGGTCTGGGTGGGGTGGGTGGTCTGGGGTGGTAGTCTGGGGTAGATGACCTGGGGTAGGTGACCTGGGGTAGATGGTCTGGGGTGGTCGCCCTTCGAAGCATATGGATTCTGCTTCTTCAAAACCATCCTGACCTACAATTTATTATTCTGCACATGTAACTGTGTCAGAAACAAGACTAAAGCAAAAGGTGACAGTGTCTTGTACACTATGCTCCTGGGGGTGGGCCAGCAGCCTGCTCACTCAATCTCACTTCCAAGAGCCCCTTGTTTTCCCCTTTCCTCATGAAGCAGATAGAATATAGAGTCCAATTTCATGACTACAAGGCCTTGAGGTCCAGCTGTAGGTGAGTAGGAAGCTCTGGAGTTCACAATTGACTGCTCTCCCGGCTGCTACCCAAATGTCAGCCAAACCAGACATTTAATGCAGTATTAAGAGCAAGCTGACCTAATGACCTACAAACATGACAAGGATGTAAGCCAACAAGGTTTTAAATAAGCAGGACATAAAATGTAGAAGTTAATCCATGCACAGAGGTGATGGGTGGCTTATAAGATTGTATTCCTGACTGCTCAGACAGTTATTTCCCTGGTCTGGCTGGACTATGGCTGCTCCCATCCTATGTGACATAGTCAAACTATCTTTGCTCTGGCCCCAGCATTTCTCCTGTGTACAAAAGACCCAAGATGCCTCTGCTATGCTCTGTTCAGACTCACCTCTCATTAAGGACAGAAGCATTCCCCCAAGCGATGTTGGGGTGTGGGAAAGAAGGCTTTATAACTTTTAATCTATTTTCATGAACCATGAAAACAATATTTCATAGACAGGTAGAGTAGGGTTCATCCCTGAACACAGAAGAGCAATCAGGGACTCAGGCCAAGAGCAGGGGTAGGTTGGAGGATGGAAAATTACTCAGAAACCCTTAAGGGTTTTCGTTAGATTAATCTAGGAGTCTTACTGAAGGAAGATGTGGGTTCCCTTGCGGATACAGAGTGTACGGTGCAGGCTAAGGCTAGCCATCAGTTCTGGGGGCCGGGGGGAGGGGGTTCTGGTTACACTAACAACATTCTTTGTGATCCTGGATTTACACAGCAACACACAGATGGGCCTGTGAGAAAGAGTGGGAACAGCCACAAATCTGCTCAACCAGAGGATCTGAGAGCCATGAGGGTACGATGCCTCCCTAGCCTTCCCTGCCTGGTGCAGACACTGAGGCAATCCCAGGCTCAGAAAGCCCACCTCCGGGCACAACAAGGCTGCTAGACCGAGAGCTCTGATTGTCAGCAGCCAGGATGGGTTGCAGAACTGGAGAGAGCATCCCAAGGGCCCAAGGTTCCGACAGATAGGGACACACTCCAAAATATAGCGATGTATCTCCAGAAAGACCAGCTAGAGGAGCCCAGGAGCCAGCTTGCATCTCTCTGGTTGTGCCAAGGGATACTAAGGAGGTGCTGCCAACTCTCCTTGACACCCACGCGTGCACATGCGCGCACACACACACACACACACACACACTCACTGACAACAGCAGAGGTGACATCTGCTTGGGGAAGTTTCAAGCATGTCAACCATGTCAGGCATTTTGCATGAAGACAGGACTCTAAAGAAGAGGGGAGCTGTGGTGTGGATAAGTGTACCCCTCAAACGCTCACACGGCAGAAGCCAGCCCCCAGTGTGATGTTAGGTGATAGGGCTTTAAGACCTCTGGTAAGGGTTGTCTTGGGGATGCCCCCCTCAGTGGGTAGGGCGTCTGCACTGTTAATTCTCTCAGGCCATGTTACCTATGTGGCAGGGGGAGCCAGGGGAGATTATGGGGAAGAGCTTTGCGGTTGCTCTCTCCACTCTTCTTGTCACTGACATTGTAAGGTGAAGGCACCTGTGGGTAGGCTTGGACCCTTGGGCACACATTCACTTCTTTCTACTCCGGTACTGTCTGGAGTGCAGCGCAAGGGCCCTCACTGGAGACCAAACACACGGGCATCCCAATCACAGACTGTGGCTTCCAAAATTAAGTGGAGGGAACAACCCCAGCCCGTCATCTGTGTACAGTAAGTACCCAGCATCAGGAGCTTTGCCTAGCAACATGAAGTGGACCAGTCCAGGGGCCAAGTTCTCATTCAAGGTCATTCTAGGACTGGTCTGCTTTTCTTTCTCCTTCCGTCTAATCCAGTATCCAGCACGGGGCCAGTTCCTAGGCAGGGTGGCTGAGATATAGGTTCTCTCCTCAGATCCCACCAACCTGAGGTTGTCCCAGCTGATAGCACCCTCTGCGGCTCAGATTCCCACTTTGGGGAAGGAGCCGGAAGGGAACAGTGTGTCCTTCCCACATTTCCTCAGTCAATGTTTGCACACCGCTTCCTCCAGCCCTTTATTTCCTCGAGCCCCTCCTTTTCTATTTAAGCAAAACATGTTCAAACATGCCCTCTTCCCCTGCTGGGGACGCAGCCAGCCTGTGATGTTGGTGTAACATTTCAGAGAATGATTGCAACATTTGTGTCTGTTTGCCAATCTGGATATCGATTTCCCCCAGAAATGAAATGTCACATCCATGAAATTCAAGGAGCAGAGGAAGGAAGCCAGCACTGACACGCGGCTGGCTCTGGGCCGCCGCTCTTACAGAAGCATGGCAATGTCACTCCTCTGTGACTGCTCTCTAGGGGTCCTCTGTGAGTGGCCCTTTCTGTCTCTGGCTCCCTCCTCGGTGGTCGCCATTTGGATTCTCAGTGTGTTCCCATTCTGCATGTTGGGGGAACAGTAATACACAGGAACTGTCAGCAGCATCCCGTTTGAGACAGGGACTTCCTTTGGCTGTAGGTCAGGCTTACTCCTCTGCAGGCTTCCAGGGTTCTGGTCTCCCATCTCTTAGCTCTCAGCTCTGGGATTGTAAGGCTCACCACAATCTTCTCATTCAGAGAGACCCAAAGATCCAAACTCAGGTCCCCAATGCTTGCAAGGCAAGCTCTTTACCAGAGCTACCTCCCAGTCCCTCATCCACACTATTTTTTTTTTAATTTACTCTGCATAGTGTGTGTGTGTGTGTGTGTGTGTGTGTGTGTGTGTGTGTGTGTGTGTGTGTGACATGGATGTAAATGTGGGTCATGTGTGCTCTGTGTGCATGCCATGGCATCCATGTGGAGGTCAGAGGGCAACTCTGTGGAGTTGATTTGGTTCCCTTCTCCCACAGGGAAACTCTGGTCATTGGGCCCAAGCAACCCACTGTGGGCTGGAAGTGATTCCAGACCCAGGCTGTACCGTGGAGGGTGTTGGGCTAAGCTAAGCTCCAAGGGAAGTCAGGATCCTTGCTATTTCCCCAAGTGCTGCAGGGACAAGACAGCTCTGAAAGGAGAAGCAGCAGATGCCACAGAAAGGCAGAGCAAAGGATAGGTAGGCAGGCTTGCTGAGACTCAGGTGCAGGAGTGTACAACAGTGAACACAGAAGCAAGGTCTGGGGTGGGTGGTCTGAGGTGGGTGGTCTGGGGTGTGTGGTCTGGGGTGGGTGGTCTGGGGTG